>NW_015506746.1:154851-161786 GCF_001515645.1 Sinocyclocheilus grahami
GCTTGAGTGAGCGGTGCCAGGCAGATTCGACAAAGGAGGCTTGCGGCAACCACATGGGACGACCCCGGGCTGGACTATGCTTTGTCCACGGTGAAAGCCGATCCGGCGATTGACAGTGCGAAGTTGATGTTTTTCCTCAGCAACCAGCACGGATCAGCTCCAGGCATGAGGAAGCGGATATCGTCCTCTTTTGGAAGGCCAAACAAAGTAGTTTCGCTTTCACAATGAAACACAGCGCCTTCACGACATGGCGGCAGCGGCAGCGGCAACAATACTACAGCAAGAATAAGTTACACCTTCTTTCTTTGCGTGAACATTTGGGCGGCGTTATGCAAATCTTCCCACACAGTGACGTATATATGTGGGGGCGTGTTTAAACGAGGCATTTTAGGAGGGCATGGACAAGTCTTAACTTTTATAAAGAATATCTCTTTGGATTTGAGACTTTAGTCTTTGCAACTTTACAGATCTTCTTTATGCACCAAGAGCTTGTAACACTCCAAAGAGAAAGGAACAATTGAAATCGCATCATAGGACCCCTTTAAAATAACACCAGAAAATTGCAGCATTTTTCTTTTATTAGCTGAAAGCAAAGGCACGCTACACTCACTCGGAGGCTTCAGTCTGTTGCGGAAATGCAGAGGCTGACAACAAACGAAAATGGGCAGAAATATTTGCACACTAACAATGCAAGTTATGGGAGTTTAATACGTATCTGCATGAATATGGGTCATAGCCTACGACTGAAATTACCTGATCAGTTGAATTAATTTTCAAGAAAACCTTGCTCATTCAATAACATGCATTTATTGCATGGACATGGGACAAGAACGTAATATAAGCATTTAAAATACATATACATAGTTCAGTTGAAACCTTACCCCTTTTGACTTGCTGATAGTGGTGTTAAATTGAATGTAAGGAAAAAACTGCCTGCTTAATATGAACAGCATCGCGTTTGGTCTCATTCTGTATCGTGTATCTTGTCAGTGTCTGCACTTGCTTGGCCATTTGTTGTGAAGAAAATAAGGAAAGTGTGTTCAAGCGCCAGCAGAAAACAGTGTAAAGAAATACTCTTTGAGAGAAGCAGTCTTTACCAGCGGAAGTTAAAAGCAGCTCATAAGTGTATTTACTTGTCTCATTCGTGTTTAGTGCAGTTGTCGTTGCTAGGAAATGCTGGTTTTGTTTACTGTGTGGAGACGTGCATTCTGTATCGCGTATCTTGTCAGTTTCTGTGCTTGCTTGGCCATTTGTTGTGAAGAAAATAAGGAAAGTGTGTCCAGCTGAATTAATGTAGTATTTTGTTAGAAAGGTATAAAAAAGCTTAGTTTACCACGGCAGCCGTTGCGTGAAGGCCTCCTCGTGTGCAGACCGAAGAGTGTAAAGACCATCGACCATCGCAAAGGATAAGTATCACTTTTTATTTCTCCTCTTTCCTATTACTTGTTTCGCTTCTGTTTCAGTTTTTATAACCATTTCTTACTATGTTAGTAAGTTGTTGTTTTTTAACATGTGTTTGGCAGTGTTATTTTTTTAGGATTAATGATAAACTACTGTCATTTAATTTGTATTATTTGTATTTGTTATTTATTTTTATTTTAATTAAAGGGGTCATATGATGCTTTTTTAAAGATCATTATTATACTCTTATACCTTTTGTTCTTTAATATTTTGAATTGTTTTTAGCTTTATTTTTTGTTTTTCATTTAAATGTTAAGTTTTGAAATTTTGTTGTATGCATTTGTCATTTTTATTTAATCTCTTTATTTTTAAAATGTGTATAGGTAGTATTTATAAAGTTTTAGCTTTTAGTTTTGGATCTGTTTTTAGTTGTTTTAATACTACAATTGATTGCTTCTGTTGTCCTCATTTGTAAGTCGCTTTGGATGAAATCGTCTGATAAATGACTAAATAAAATAAAATAAAAAAACAACAACAACAACACTGAAATAAGAGCTTGTGTGATGAAAGTTGTGTTTGTTACTTTAGCAACAGTTGGCTCATGTATCATTTTCTTTCAGAATTGTCATAGGATAAAAGTAAAAACTGCTGCATTTTATTTAAGACTTTTTAAAATCAACATTTTCTGGTCTGCCTCAGTGCTCTTACAGTGCTCATGTCAAAATGATTGAGATGACCAATCAAATCAAAGAAGGCTTTACTGTTCACAGAGCATGAATTCCAGTGAATCGCTTCAGTGAAAGAGTGTGAGATACGATGTAAGGAGCTAAACGTGTAATAGGTATTTGACAATTGTTTTGTGATGATGTAAACGACCAACAATATCCAGTGATGCAAATAATTCTTAGTTTTTTGTTAAATTTCACAGTTTTGATTTGACAGTAAGGCAGTCATTTACGTGATTAATGTAATTCATAATTGAATGTGACAATAGCATTTTTCTGCTTTGCTTTTTCAATATATTAATACAAATAAAATTGAATAGGAGCATATTTTAAAGGTGACCTATTATGCAAAAATTGTTTTTTATAAACTTTACTTTTATAAGGTGTTTGAACACAGTTGTGTGGCCACAGTGTGTGAAAACAACCAGCCTATAATGGTAAAAATCCACCCACTAATTTTTTTATAATCCCAATAAATCATAAAGTCTCTCCAAACAAACGGTTCCAGATTTCTCCCTATATACACGTCATACTAGGGAAAAGTCCCACCCATTTGTGATGCTCTCAGCCCTATTAGCATAGACACAGCCCTGAGTGAGAAGCAACAGTGCGCCATTACTGTTTCTTTGAATTTATCGAGCTCATAATGTGATAATGTGCAGGCGAAGGCACCATGAGACCAGCTATGTCGTTATTTTTATCGCACCGTGCTCCCTGTCTGTGTAATTCATGAACGCGCATTTACTGCACAGTACGATCAGATTGCGTGATATTGTCCTGTGCATGAGATCTTGAAGCTCCGCCCTCTTCTGAAAAGGGAGGCGGGAGCACCAGCTCATTTGAATTTAACTTTTTTTTTGGCTCACCTTTCAAATAAAAAAAAATATATTATTTGTAGTTCAGATTGATTACTTTACAAAAAATCTTATTCTTGTACCGTTCTTTTTTAAATTATCTTTATATTAATTTTGCCATTTTACATAAAAAAGAGAAAGAAAAGAAAGAAGAACAATAACAACAGCAACAGGTACAATTAGTAGCAGATGGTACCATGAAGATGAAGCATGTCCACCCACTTCGGCCAAAGGATCAGAGGTCTTTGAAAGACACCCATATTTTCATGAAAGCATCAGCCTGGCCTCTTAAGTAATAGGTGCATTGTTCCAATCGTAGTGTGTCATTCAATGAAAGTTGTTTAAACAAAGCAAATATTAGAGGCCTTTGCTGGTTCCAGTTAAGTAAAAAGCATTTTTTTGTTATATATGATATTATGCCAATTATTTTTTACAGATATAGGGTCAAGTGTCCTATATCTGTAAGTGTCCAAAAAAGATAACGTATAGGTGTAATGTCCAATGGAGTTTTCAATACTTTAACTGTGAAATTGTGTACCTCTTTCAAAAACTGTTTAAGTTTTCTACATTCCCAGAAGATGTGCATAATTGATCCTATATATGGTTTACATTGATGACACCTAGGTGACACATTAGGGTACATTTTACTCAAAGTGGGGAAAGGTACATCCTATGCATAAATTTATAGTTGTGTTCTGTAATTTGTTACAGGATAATGGGGTAAAAACATTCTTACATATCGACCCCCACTGGTCTTCATCAAAGTTACACCCAAGGTCCCTTTGCCACACATTTTTAAGTGAGGCCAGAGGGGAATCATGATAATCTAACAGCACAGAATATATCACAGAGATTTTCCCTTTTAGAGTTGTTGAATTCATCAGGATCTCCTCCATCCAAGACCACTCCAGTGAAAGTTGTCCTGCCTTATCAAAAGTACTTATCATGTGCCGAATCTGCAAATATTTATAAAACTCCTGTGCTGGAATCTTAAACTCTGTAGTTAAATCTGGAAAGGACTTACGGGAACAGTTAGTAAACAGATGCTGAAATTGGTATATACTATATACCATATTCCTTCCACTGTTTAAACAGATTTTTTCCAAGAGTGGACGGCAGGACTGGATTGGAGGATAGAGGAGCTAAACTAGAAATTTGAGTAAAACATCCACAAAACCTCTTTACATCTTGCCAGGCCCTAGGTATATTATAAACAACATAAGCTCTTGTCACTGAATGTAATGCATTTATGTTGTTAATAAAAGGTAAAGCGGTCAGAGGCATAGGAGAACAGAGGTCTTCTTCAATATATGTCCAGTGAGCAGTTCTACGTTCATGTATCCAGTTAATCATACCCTTTGTCTGAGCGGCCCAATAGTACAGCTGAAGGTCAGGGAGACCCAATCCACCTTTTTCTTTGGTTCTAGTTAATGTTTTTATAGGATAATCTATTCGTTCAATACTATTCTTACAGTACATACAGTAGGCCTATACAATATATTCACCTTAGTTGCAATTACTATACTTTTTTACAGAATTGCAAAATTTACTCATTACAATATACTTTTTTCTGTAATGTTCTGGATGCTGTGTTCTCCATTTTTGAATGCTCTGAAGTGTTTATTTTATTGACTCATGTGTGTGTGATCTGAGAGCACCGTTTGATTTTGAGTGCAAGTAAAATGGTTTTGCAGTGATTGTTTGATTTTGATGGAAGAGTCAGAGGTTTCGTGAATTTAGTTTGACTATTTGGATTTGTGTTTAAGGTTTTGAGAAAATGAGTGATGGTTTCAAGAAATGTGTTTTAGCAATTCAGAAAAACTAATATAAAGTGTAACACTTTCTTTACCAAAAAGTGCTGTTAGTCCTGTTACACATTTGTACTTTCATTACCAAAAAGTGTTGTTACCAATGTCCTGTTACACATTTGTATTAACACATACCATTCATTGGGTTGTTACATACTGTATGGGTAGTTACACAAACATTACAGCTGTGGATACTATGTACCAATGTGTACTTACGCTGTGGTTACATACTATGTACACATCTAGTTACTATGTAAGTACACAGGTATTAGGGCTACTTAATATAAAGTGGGACCAAACCATTAAAAGAGGACTTGATTGATTGCATATCATACTTTAGTTGCCCTGTCGTATTACGTATGCAGTTTATTGTACGTTCAGCATGCTCCCTTTTGAGTTGATAGACTAAGAGATTACTTGGTTTATTACCATATTCATGATAGTGTTGCCTAATAAAAGATTTCAGTAAAAGTTTTTTAGCATGCTCAATCTGAAGTAAATTAAGATAGTTTCTGACAGTATTAAGCTTCTTCAAGTTTATCTTTGTAGGTGAATGTGTGTGAATTTGTTCTAAGTATGTAAGTTCCTTCTTCAATTATTCGGTTTGCTTAATCATAGATCTTTTCCTTATAGATGTACATGAAATCAGATGGCCCCTAATCACAGCTTTGGCCGCGTCCCATACCACTGCAGGAGAAACAGGGAAGGCAGCATTCACCTGCTCATATTGTTCTAACCATTGTCTAATATTTTTACAGGCATCAGTTGGAGATAAGCCTGAGGTAGGAGGAGATAGTCTAATCAAGAGTAGTTTTTGTGTCTCACAGAGTAAACGGTATAATCTTTAACTGAAGGGTTAAACTCCCTCCATAAATCAACGAGGCCTGCATCTTTGGAGGCTATCTTTAAGACGTTTGATGCATTGGGATTGGAGACAGACAGTGAAGATTTGTCTAAGCTGTCAGATGGTGGGGATTTAATTGTTGCATAGATATGCAACAATTACAATCCCCAGCAATTATACCAAAATCAGTCTTATATTGACTAAATAGGGTAATAATTCTAGTCATAAATTTGGGGCAATCTGCATTTGGTGCATAGACATTGAGTAATACGAAATCCTGACCATAAAGTGTTCCACAGATTAGCATGTACCGACCCTCATTATACTGCTATTTCAATATAAAAGGAAGATTTTTATGGATAAGTATTGCAGTCCTACTTTTGTTACTAGAAAAACTTGAAAAATAAACCTGTCCTACCTAGTCCCTTTTAAGCTTTCTATGCTCCTCACTGGACAGATGTGGCTTTTGATCCAAATTCTGAGCGAAGTGCTTTTAGCTCGGTTACCACCTCGGCTGTCTCTGCCATGATGTTAGCATCCACACTCTCTGCAGATGGCACTGTTTTCGAACTTCGTGTGCTGGTCTTATGTGCTTTCGAAAAGAGATCTCATTCTTTAACTGAAAGGGGCTTTTTATTTACAATGAGATTGTAAATAGTTTTAAATATCTAGGGATTATCCTAGATTGTATCTTAAATTTTATTGAGCACACAGACTGTATCTATAAGAAGGCAAGCCAAAGATTGTTTCTTTTGAGGAAACTAAATAGTTTTAATGTGAGTAAGGGAATCCTGAGGATGGTTTACACCAGTTTGCTGGAAAGTATTATTTCCTATAACAAACCAGACCAGGAGGAAAGCCTCACAAATAGTTCAGGACTCCACTCACCCTCTCCAACATGAATTTGAAAAACTTCCTTTAGGCAGACGATACAGGGTCCCCATAGCAACAAGAAATATTTTCAAGAAATCTTTTATACCATCTGCCATTACTTTATTAAATAAATGATTTATAATCAGGTTTACGTATATTATGTAACTAATTGCTGTTATTTATTTATTAATATTTAGTTATTTATTTATTAATGATCTACTTATGGTCTTAGTACTATTAGCCTAATTTCTATATACTGCTTTTATGTCTCAGGCGTCTGTAATCCTTGGGGCAAGACGTTCTTGAACTGTGTTTTGTGTGTCTGTTGTATTGGACTGTGAAGTTAAGTGTATTTGTGGTAGTCCTATATGTTTTGGCGGGGCCGAAGATGAATTTCCACATGTGTGGACAATAAAGATTTCTAATCTAA
>NW_015506746.1:162472-182966 GCF_001515645.1 Sinocyclocheilus grahami
ACAAACCAGACCAGGAGGAAAGCCTCACAAATAGTTCAGGACTCCACTCACCCTCTCCAACATGAATTTGAAAAACTTCCTTTAGGCAGACGATACAGGGTCCCCATAGCAACAAGAAATATTTTCAAGAAATCTTTTATACCATCTGCCATTACTTTATTAAATAAATGATTTATAATCAGGTTTACGTATATTATGTAACTAATTGCTGTTATTTATTTATTAATATTTAGTTATTTATTTATTAATGATCTACTTATGGTCTTAGTACTATTAGCCTAATTTCTATATACTGCTTTTATGTCTCAGGCGTCTGTAATCCTTGGGGCAAGACGTTCTTGAACTGTGTTTTGTGTGTCTGTTGTATTGGACTGTGAAGTTAAGTGTATTTGTGGTAGTCCTATATGTTTTGGCGGGGCCGAAGATGAATTTCCACATGTGTGGACAATAAAGATTCCTAATCTAATCTATAAGATGGTTGATGGTTTAAGAAATGTAAAAAAAGTTAATTAAAACTAATCACCAGTGCAGAAACAATGATCCAGAGAAAGAGAACAAAGAGGGTAATTCATTGCTATTCAATAAAGAAATTTCTTTTTATTTTGTTGTGAAAGTGCATGATATTATATGGTTTGCTAGACTGCCAATGAAAGCATGATGTTACTCTTTTTTCAGTATCAACAACACTGCAATAAAGTTGCATAGTTAATATAGCAATTGTTATGGCAACTTTAATACTTTGTTTCCATTTTGTATTGCCTCGTTGGCTCTGAATGCACTTTAAGTTATTTATATCAAATCATGATAATTATTTGTTTGTATTATTTTTGTATTATTTACTTATGTGCTAAGTAAATCTAGCAATTCTGATCTAGCCAATATCCTGAGAAAATAAAATGAGATTGTTGACTTCATTGCAAAGCAACAAGAGTACCTTCACTTCTAGTAAGGGAAATACCAGTGTTTGATGGCAATCCACTTAAGTGTGTTTCCTTTATTAGAGCGTTTAAACATGAAATCGAGGACAAGACAGACAATGCCACAGATAAACTATATTTCTTAGAGCAGTATACATCTGGTAGACCAAAATTGTTACAATGACAAAACTGGTACAATGTTGTCTGTATATGGACTCCAAAAAAAGGTTTTCTTGAGACAAAAATACTTCTAAAATATCGAAGACTTCTTCGATAATGAGGTCAAAGTGGCTACTGCATATATCGATAACGCATTGCACTGGTCTGCTATTAAGCCATAAGATGGAATTGATCTGCATGATCATTCACTGTTTTTGAGAGCTTGCCTGAATGCTGTAAAAGAAACTCATTATATGGCCGAACTGAACATATCTACCAACATCAGAACCATTATCTCTAAACTTCCATTCAAACTAAGAGATAAGTAGAGAAACTACGCATGTGAATTGTCTGATAAGCAGAATAAAAGAGTAGAGTTTAATGATCTGGTGGAATTTGTAGAAAAGCAAGCAAGATTAAATCTAGACCCAGTGTACGGAAATATTCTAGATCCTGTGCAGAAACACAGCTACCCAAGTTCAAATTCAGGACACAGCTCCAGAATGCTGCCTCAGTTAAAACAGAGTAATGAGCAAAGGCAATCCAGAATTACATCCACAAATAGTGGAAGTAGTTTTGCAACAATTCACCTGACTTTTGAAGTTGTGATTTTTGTGAGTATGCTTTGGCTGCCTTAAAAAGGGCCATGTAAGTAAGGACTGCAAAAGACGGATGAGCTGTGAAATCTGTAAGCTTAAGCATCCAAGTGTACTTTATATTGAAACAGGAAAACCAGAAAAGTTACCTGAAGAAACTCCTGTTAGTAGTGCACTTGTTTCCTTATCCCCTTTGTCCCCTTCCAAGTTAAACTAAATGGACCCGTATGACTGTAAACTGGCAATTTTACCAGTAATATGTCACGGCTGCGTCAAGGAAGACACACGAAAACAAAGATAGATCCAATAAGTACTTTAATAACATCCAGGAAGAAGGGAATCCACAGAGGGGTGGCACACACACCAATACAACCATGTACGTAGACGTATAATACCGAACAAAGAATAGAACCAAGGAGTGAGTTTAAATAAAGCAGGCAGATGACGACACACAGGTGATTGGAATTAACTAACGAATCAATGAACTAAACTAGGACAGGAACAGAACCAAATAAGGGCACAGAGGAACTAAACAGACCAGATGACTAAACAGAGTGAAAAACAACAAAAGAGTTCATAACCATTACAGTTCGCCCCCCTCCCGGAAGGCGTGACCTCGCGCCGTAGAAGAACCAACAGTGGAGGGATGTCGGGCATTTGGAGGGGGGCGAGGAGTAGGAGAAGGTTTGGCAGCAGGCGGTACTGGAGGTGGCCGGATCACCAGCAGGCGGACGAATGACAGAGTCCAGGGTGGTGATGAAGGAGGGAGGAGCCAGGGTGATGACAGAAGGAAACTGGAGCAGGAGGAGGAGGAGGAGCCAGGAGGGTCCCAGGCAACAGCCATGATAGTGACTTACAGTGGAGCCGATGGAGGGAGGAGCCATGGTGGAGGAAGGGCTGACGACTCCAGGAGACCGACAGACGTCGGCGGAGCAGGTGGAGGAGGAGCCAAGGGCGGAGACAGAGAGTCGAAGAGCCAGGCCGACGAGGAGGATCCGGAGGGCCAAGGCAGGGCAGATGGCGCCGGCGACCGAGGTGGAGGCGGGGATCCGGAAGGCCGCGGTGGAGCCAGAGCGACAGAGGACTGAGGTGGAGCCAGAGGGAAGGAGGAGCCTGACAGAGCCAGAGGGACGGAAGGACAAGGTGTAGCCGGAGGAGTGGAGTCCCGAGGTGGCGGATGGTCGACGACTGACCAAGGCGGAGCCGGAGGGATGATGGAGCCTGGTGGAGCAGGTGGACTGACGGGCTAGGAGCCATGGTGGAGCCTCTGGATCGACGGGCCGAGGCGGAGTCAGGGACTCGGAGGCTGGAGGTGGAGACGAGGGATCCTCCAGCCACGACGCCGATGAAGACTGGCAGACCCGCGGCGATCCCACCGCACAGATGGTGGGCTGAGGGTGAGCAGAGGGGCTGGCAGGCAGCAGCGGCAAAGGGGCAGAAGATGGCATAGCTGAGGCAGCAATGGTAATATGAGGCAGGAGAGGGAGGGTGGGTGGGGATTTGTGAGTGTCAGTGTTTTCAGGGATGGTGTGTGCTGCCCACACACACCAGATTGCCACTTCCAACATTGGGAGCACAGCAGACAGGAGAACGACCTCCATGATCACAACAGGACAGATATAATGTTCATAGGATGGAGGAAGAAGAACAGGCATGTCCACATATAAATCCAAATTCGAGTCAATAGAGTCCACTGAGTCCAGCGGCAGCTCACCCTCAGCGGTGGTGCAGTGGGCGGGGCTATCCTCCGAGCCCTCGTGCTCCCTTGCATCTTCCACTGGTGCACGCTCATTTGTCGGCTCTTGCACCTGGTCAGACAGGTCAGGCTTAAGCGCCGAGGCGATCCTCAGCTCTGTCGCCCTCTTTGGTGATGGCTCATCGGTCGCGGTGGGCTCAGGCTTTGGCTCCGTGCAGCGGGGTGATGGTTTGCTGGGCTCTGGGTCTGGAATGGGACTGGTGAGATGCTCCTTGGAGAGGCCGATGGTCAACGGCGATTTGCAATACAATGAGGACTTTGTGGAAAAGAGCTATGGAGATCAATTTGAAATGTCTTTTGAGGACAAACAATTCATGAAGACTGTTTCTGACTGCTGAATTAAGAGATGGATACTACTATTTGTGCTTACCCTTTAGGAAGGAAATTCGAAAGCCTGATAACCACCAGGTTGCACTGCAAAGAGCTCTCTATCTAGCCAAAAGATTTCAGAAAGATCCCCCCTTTCACAAGGACTACACCACGTTCATGGAAAAAAATAATTGAAGCAGGCTATGCAGAAGAGGTTCCACAACCTCAACTACAAATACATGATGGAAAAGTATGGTATATTCCTCATCACGGTGTCTACCATAAAAGAAAAACCCTATCCATGTGGTTTTTGACTGTGCCGCCACATTTAAAGGAATGTCTTTGAATAAAGAAATTCTGCAGGGACCCGACCTTACAAGCACACTCCTAGGTGTTCTTCTGCGCTTTCGCAAGCAACCTATTTTCTTGATGGCAGACATTGAAAGCATGTTTCATCAGGTACGTGTTGACCCTAATGATGTAGACTTCTTTAGATTTCTGTGGTGGCCAGAGGGTGATGTTTCTCAAAATCTGAGAGAATACAGGATGCTAGTCCATCTTTTTGGAGCAGTTAGCACCCTAGCTGTGCAAACTTTGCATTGAGAAAGACTGCCAGTGATAATGCAGGCACATTTACTGAAGAAGCCATTGACACTGTGAAGAGAAATTTCTATGTTGATGATTGCCTGAAATCAGTAGCCACGATACCACAAGCAATTTCTCTTGCTAAGGAATAAAGGGCTCTGTGTAGCATGGGCTGATTCAAACTCACAAAATTGATCAGTAACAACAGTGAAGTCCTGTCATCTATCCATGTCGAAGATAGAGCCAAAGAAGCAAAAGAGCATTAACAAAGATCAACTTCAAGTTAAACGAGCCCTTGGAGTAAGATGGAATGTAAATTCAGACACGTTTTCTTTTAGAACGGATCTGAAGGAGAAAACTGTTACCAGAAGTGGTATAGTTTCAACAGCAAGTTCTGTGTTGGACCCTTTTGGTTATCTTGCGCCTTTTACACTGACAGCAAAACAGACTGCTTGTACTACTTGTTGATACTAGCCCCCCGAAGGGTAGAAGTCAAGTTTAAATTTCAAGGCTTCTACAGCAATATCTACAGTCTAAATATCTAGAATGGGTTGTGAGGGTTTTCCATTTTAAGTCTGAACACAGCGGATGTAATAATCAAAATGCTCTCCTCATCAGCAGAAAATAGTGATATTTCAAAGTTTTTAATGTCAAAGTTTTAGTTGTCTTTCATTAACATCTACAAATAATTTTCCCAATTATAACATTGTTTTTTTATGAAATACTCTTAACATGCAGATTAATAATTCTACATGTAGATGAAAAAAATGTCTTGTCACACACCTGGTTATTTGAACGGTCGGAATTCATATGTATGACAGATAAAAATAATTGTATTTGTAGTAACTGTATTCTCACTTCAAATAAACATTTTGATAATCACTGAACATACTGTATATCCAGATGCAAAACCTAATAAAAATAAGTCATTCTATCTACTTACTGTCAATTTAATGTGTTAATATTTTAGATTAATTATGGACAAAATAACGCTTTAAAATTATTATGGCAATCCGGCCCAGACCTTTACATTATATTACATTGCAGGCAGTTGCTGACTGTGTGATGTAGCTTATGATTAGAATACACTTATATGCCCCTAAAATATGATGGTAAAAATGCCCCAGTATGAGTTTAAATATGCTATATGATGTAGTTTAGCAGTATCACACAGGTAAGTGTGCTGTTTTTTCCTGAATATTGCATCCGATTACAAATGTGAAATCAATTGTACAAAATTGTTTAATAAACAAGTAGTTAATATTATTTATGTTAAATGTATTACATTTTAGATACAATATTGTCAATATTGCCTGTTTTGTTCAAATTTGCAAACAAAAATAGTTCACATAAAAAAGCCACAGCAGAATTGTTGTGCATCCCTTAGCACCACACAGTGGTATTCAGTTACTGAATGAATCCACGTTTTTAAACAAATCAAGTGAGTCAATGATTCAGTGAGCAACTCATAAAGACAGTTCACTTGCTTCATTTCCAAATGAATCAGCCATTTGAATGAGTCAGTTGAATGAATGACTGAATAACTCACTCACTCATTTAAACAGTGGCTGTGTCCCAAATGATGCACTATGCATTATGCACTTATACACTAGCTATGCACTTATGCACTCAACCATGTAGTGTATTAATTATATAAGGTTATTTTATAATTTATAATTGTAATCTGCTATCCCCTCGCCCTCCGCTACATAATTAAGACTGTGATAAGTTGAGTGCATGAAGTGTCCATCATTCCAGTCCGTTTTTTTCAGTTAAGTGCATCATCAGGGGATTTAAAGTGCACTTTTTCTTTTTGGAATTTTCAGTGTGAACACACTACTTCTACTACAAAGCAGCATAGAATAGTGCATACATATGCGAATTGGCACACACCTAGTGACTTGCTGCCTCCTACTGGAGGATTTTCATATTTAAGTATAGTTTCATTTGTTTTAATCATGTCACATTTCAATATTCATTTTTAAAATCCATTAATGCCAATTAATTATTATTTATCCAATGTTGAATCAACATATTTCTTTCTAAAGCTTCTTTTTGTAGTGTCTGTGCTATGCTTTATTCATCTAACACAAAAATGATTTTAAATTATCTTTTGAGTGGTAATGTGAATTACGGAATGTACTATATAAAGCGCTCGATGAAGGAGAATCTTCCAAAATAGCCTATTTATTATAAATCCACAAGGAATAAACACAGGAGAATTGCAGGAGTATACGTACCACAAACACAAAAGTTAATCAAATAACCGGCAGGGCACAGAACAAGGCAGGGAGAATATATACTGGGAGGAACTAATCAGAAACACCTGAAAGTGATATGAATGAATGAATGAGGCATTTATATAGTGCTTTATTGTGTATTGTTGTAAACCCAAAGCGCTTTACAATCATGAGGGGGTCTTTCCTCAACTACCACCAGTGTGCAGCATCCACCTGGATGGTGTGCTCACCACACACCAGCTATAGGTGGAGAGAGCTATATAGCTATAGAGAGATAGAGCCTATTTAGTGGATGCGGATTATTAGGAGACCGTGATCGACAAGGGCCAGTGGAGGTAATTTGGCCAGGACACCGGGGATACACCCCTACCTACCTACCTACCTAATATGTAACTATGGAAACTAATGACAAGATCAGAACCTAGGAAGACTAGAGATAAACAAGGCAGGAGAACAAGGAACATAAGAAAACACAAGTAGTTCATAACCGTTACAGGTAAATTCTCATCTAAAATTGATGTGCGATTAATTTACAATTAATCAGATCTATAATTATATTAATTAGCATCTAGTGGCTATATTGTGGTGTTACAGATTATTTTGAATATGAATGGCCTCCTGAAATGAATAATTTTACATGTATTTATGTATTTTATACCTGGTAGAGAGAGACATGTTCAGCTAGAATCCTAGTAGTATCCCTGTTTTTTTCCCCATGGAATATACATTTTGTATTTATAATACAACCTTGTAAATAGGATTTTTAAGTATTGGAATTTATTTGCAACAATTCATGAAATGACTCGAGACTTCACTCGGACATGCGAGGAAAAGACTCAAGACAGGACTCGGACTCCAGCTTAAAGACTTCAGATGAAAGACTTGTACACACCATACAGTATTTACATGTTTTCAAAAAGCCATTGTTGTATGTGCTATGGTGTTTGTCAAAAAACATCAAATATAACAGTGCAAGAGAGCTGGTTCCAGATTTTTCCTCTGTTATTCACTGTCTGACAATAAACTGATCCCTCATTCTATTTCGAGCGTACTTAACATGCTTGCACTACTTTTGAGAAAAGGACTAATGGATTTAAAATGTTTGCTTTGACACATTCACCAAAGACATCCTTAAACAAACAAGGAAATAACTATCATATATTCTTGTTTGTTGTAATCTTGTGTGTGTGTGTGTGTTTCATTTGAAATAAAGCTGCACTCTGTGTGAACCATCAGTTACACCAGAAGATAAAACAAAACAAAAATCTCAACCCTATTGCAGAGCTACTTATGCTCAGTCTCTAATTCAGCAGCGAATGATGCAACCAAATAGTTCAAATGAATGGTACATTACTAAAATCACTGCAGTTATGAAATTTTATATTCAGTTCCTACCTTCGTTCAGCTTGGATGTCCTTAGGCATAGTGAGGGTCTGGATCAGAGGGTATGCACAAGAAAACGTAATGTTCATCCATCTCTCTCTTGTAATAACACCCGTTGACAATTTAGAATGAATGGCGTTTTGGTAGATGAAGTGTGTGCTATTGCTCTGTGAGGACATGAACAAATATCAATCTCAAGCCAATTTTCTAATAAGCACAGATAATTATGGATTGAAATTAGGGGTGTAATGGTACACAAACATGACACTTTGGTAAACCTCGGTTTTGACGTCACGGTTCGGTACAGCAGGGGGGAAATTAACATATATATATATATACAGTATATAGTTTAATAAAAAAAAAATATATATATATATATTTATTAAACAGTGATTTACTGAATAAATTGCTCCTTTAAATGAGCATATATAAAATGTCAGGCTCTTTTTTCGTAACATTTATTTAAACAATCTAATATTTCGCGAAATGCTCTTCTCTAGACTTCATTTATAGCGCACTAACGAGTTGTGGGCACTGGACACTGATGACTTGCCTGAGTTAAATGAAATGCTACGTGACATTTTGTTTACAAGCTGTTTAATTGATGTCTTTCCACGGTTTAAACACTGATTGAGTGATTACATGAGGCATGAGATGTTAATTCATGTTTATTTTGCGTTAAAACTAGTAGTAAAGAGGAAGGGATGATCGTGCTGCCGCTTTAACTGAGGCATTTACACAGCGATCTGTTGCCACATCAAAGAGCGCCAAGACTGCATTTATTGTTTGAATTTCCTGAAAAAAAAATGGGCATAATTTGAAAGATGAGACTTTGTTTCTTATCAAAAGTAACAATATAACTGGAAGTTTCCAATGAAGTTCCGCTTGTGCAGTGTTTAAAACAATGCTGTATTTGTTTGGTACACATGCATACCGAACTGAAAATTTTCAGTACAAATACGTGTACCGTTACATCCCTAATTGAAATACATCATCAGAAGTGATATTGGTGAGGAAACACTAATGAACCATGCATTACCGTTAAAGTAGTACCACAGACGTGGCCTTCATTGTCAAAATGAAACAGAACTCTGCCATTTTCAGAAATTCCTTTGCAGCTGGGATCATTTAGATGCAGAATCTCAGGAGGAAAGCCAGATTCAAAGAGTTGGCAGCGGGAAAGAGATAAGGAGCCAGTGCTGCTTGCACAAAACTCCATGGCATCTGAGCACAAACAAGAATCAGTGAATTATCAATTGTATTAGCCTGTATTACTGTTTGGGGTTACTGTCGATTTAAGTTATTTGCAGTGCAGTACACCTACCAAAGGTTTCAGGATTATGTCTTTGTCCTTCCAAGCAACCACAGCCATAGGCATCTCTAAAACGGCAAACCTCATTTCCAGTGCAGCCTAAAGTATCACAAACTACATGAAAAGAGAGAGAAAGACAAAATATCATAGTAGATAAGGTAAAGCAAGACACTATGTGTTCTGGTAAGCAACAAATCCGGGTAAAAGTGCATGGATCAACCCCCCCCCATCCCATACCCCATAAAATATTAATGTATGTTTTTTTTGCCTTATATTATAAAGGACTGTACCCAGGAAACATTTCACAATATTGCAATTTGGTTGGTGGTTGCATCACATCATTTAGAAAAATCAATTTAGTACTTTACACATTAATAAAATAAATATGATAAAGACCAGATGAACAACATATTTTGCCCGCTAAAAAACAAACAAACTGCAGCTGTACAATACATAGATCATGCCCTTCTCTTAAGTGGATCCTCTTTTACTGTGGGGGCTGTGGATGAAGAACCCGCAATCCCGCAGTACCCACCACACCAGAGTGTTTCCACATACCAATTGTAATGTCAGGATTTATTCCTGCCACACCTGCCAAGCCAGAGCCTGCTCACATCATGGCCGCCACACCAGAGCCTCTCCACGTCGTGTCTGCCAAGCCAAAGCCTGTTCACGTCATGACTACCAAGGCAGAGCCTTTTCACATCATGGATAAGTCTTCAGACAAGATGGCTGCCAAGCCTGAGTCATCAGCCAACATGGCCGCCACGCCTGAGTCTACGGCCAAGATGGCCGCCACACCAGAAACTCGTCACGCCACGGCCGCCATGCAAGTTTCCCCTAAAGTTTTATTTTTTGGGGGGGACTATAGGACACAAGCTCCTGCTGATGCGTAGCTTGGGCCAATACAGATGAGACTACTTGCCAATGTTATGGATTCACCCTTGAGGTCCCAAGTCTGGGATTCCCTGAGTTCCTGCCACTGTCGTCTGCACTTCCTGTGATGGCAGCTTCCTGAACTCTCAGCCTGCCCTGTCACGGCCAAGAAGGCTGTCCCTGAACTCACAGTCTGCCTTGTTACAGCCAAGGAGGCCATGACCCTGAACTCTCAGCCTGACCTGTCATGGCCAAGAAGGCTATCCCTGAACTCACAGTCTGCCTTGTCACAGCCAAGGAGGATATCTCTGAGCTCTCAGCCTGCACTGTCATAGCAGGTCCTCCAGTGCTCCACGGCCCAGATCCACCACTGTACCACGGCCTAGGCCCTGCATTGCTCCATGTTTCAGGCCTGCCTCTACTCCACGGTCCAGGTCCACCATGGCTCCACTGCCCAGGTCTACCATTGCCCCATTGTCCAAGTCCACCACTGCTTCACAGTCCAGGTCCACCTCTGCTTCGTGGTCCAGGTCCACCATTGCTCCAGAATCCTGTTCCAGTTCTGCTTCACGGTCCTCCACCCTCCTGAAACTTTTTGTTTGTTTTTGGGGTGGGTGTTTCAGGTGCCGCCCTTAGAGCGGGGAATATGTAATGTGGATTTTGAGTTTTGTTTCATGTTCATTGTTTTCATGTCTTTTATCTTGTGTTCTCTTGTCATAGTTCTTGTCATTGTCATGTGATTCCCTGATCTCTCTTGTGTTCCTGCCATGTGTTCCTTTAGCCCATGTGTCATGCTTTCATTGGTTCAGTGTCTTGTCATGTGGTCTTCAGTTCTGTATTCTTATTGCTTCCTCAAGTTCCTCAGCTCCACTCTGTCATTAGTTGTTCTTGTCATGTGTTATCTTATTGTTTGGAATATATAGCCCTCATGTTTCATTGTCCATGGTCTAGCTTTGTTCATGTAACCACTGCTTGGTGGTCTTTGTTCATGTTTAAGTTCTTGTTTTGCTAAGCCAAGCTTTTGTTTGTTGTGTATCCACTCACCTTTTGGGTTAAATAAAAGCGGCACACAGCTTCTAATTCAACAGTTGAATACGTTACAATGGACTGTGATGTTTATTGCTTTTGTTTGAATGTTTCATAATTTCTAAAAGTATAAATTTAATTAAAAATTACATTATTCAGATATTTAATTCTAGTTTGAACATCCTATTTACTGGTATATGTACACAGTGCAAATTAATATATGGTAAATATTTATCTATCATTGATTCAGGTATTGCTTTTTAATAACTTTACTCTGTTATTGTTATGATATAAACTTCCATAATATGAAAAAGGAAACCAGCATAATATGAAAAATGAAACTAAAAGAAATTAAAATGAAAAATGAAACCAAAATAATTATTTTGCAGTGGCCATACAGGGAATGCTAAAAAAATACAGATGAAAAGAAATTACATTACCATCATAAACATGAAAACCCCAGCGACCATTAACATTGACATTGCTGTTGGATGACAATTCAGAGGCCGTCGATAAGGAAAATTTGTATGAGTGTGCAAAGTCCACAGTGTCATAGTGAGCCTGCATGAAATAAAAGACATGTAAACTGGAAATTTGTAAAAAGAATCTCTGTTAAATTGCAACAACACTTTGAGTCTTACTAGCCATCGTTGTAATGTTTCTGCTATGTTTCCATAGTTAAACAGGATGAAGGAGTGAACAACATTGGAGATTAAGACCAGCTGAAATGTAACTACCTTCAAAACACAGATAGACAGAATTTCAGAACTGTTCAAAGAAAAATACACAGCAATGCATAATCAATTTTGATAGAATGGTGACAATTAAAGATTAGGACTTACCCCTTCACCAGAGGAGTATGGCACACTATCCCAGGTAGCAACAAACACTGATGTAGCAGTGAATGGAAGAGTAAGGTTAGGGAAGTATTGGTTAACAGCTGCAGTGACTAGCTCCAGTACAACACTGCTTGTGTCCTCTCTATAGGAGATAGTTCCACCATGTCTGTTGTCAAGGTGAGTCCAGAGAGGAGCAACGATGTCTCTTCTAGAATTCAGCAGGGGGATGTAGTCGGACAGTGGCTCATTAAAGGTTAGATGGCCATTGTTGTTGACCTAAAGTTTAGGACAAAACGTTTGCATGTGTTGTGAGGGGACATATATGGATGACAGAATAAAGAGGCAGAATTTGGCATAATTCCTACTGGTTAATTCTATGAATCAAAAGTCCTCTGAATTTCACATTTAAAACACTCGTACATCAAGGTAGCAACGTCTGAAAAAAGTAGAGCTACTAGTTTTACTTATTTGAA
Source organism: Sinocyclocheilus grahami (assembly GCF_001515645.1). Classification (NCBI taxonomy): domain Eukaryota; kingdom Metazoa; phylum Chordata; class Actinopteri; order Cypriniformes; family Cyprinidae; genus Sinocyclocheilus; species Sinocyclocheilus grahami. The sequence continues at coordinate 174,944 of NW_015506746.1, forward strand.
GAGACTTGTCATTTCCAATGCAAGCAGATAAAACAACTGGTCATCTAAATAAGGACAACGGCATCTAAAATGCTTACAAAGGTCTGATTGTGTGTGCGTCCAAAAAACTTGAAAGGCTGCTGCAATTTAATGGCTTCAGAGCTTCCATTATCCAAACGGGGTGTTACTCTTTCTCCATTTCCAAAAGGTAGGAAATTAGCTGGCACTAGGACAAATGTAAATGACAAGGAATCCTTTAGTTTTTTCCCAGAATCATAACCTCGCAAACACTAGCTTTTGAAATTTTGAAAGGGAAATTCACTAAGATTGAATTGTGCTCTCTAATAGTGTTGTTTATTTTGAAGTGAGCCACAGGTTTTGGGACACGATTCACTGCAAAAAATTATGTAAAACAGATAAGGGAGCTAGAGCCTCATGCCCACAAAATTAGTGCTGATCAGAATTTGCCCAGGGCAGTTGGCCAGCTCTCAGGATGCTTCTGAATGCAACGTTGTGGGGAGTAGAGCAGACCACTACAATCTGGCAGACTTTTCTGGGAATGCATAGTGTCACTCACCCACTGATGCATCCAGCATCTGAATTGGCTTATTAAAAGGCCGAAAGTGCACTCAAAAACAATGTGCCAGGTAAAGCTAAACTGTAAATAAGATTCAGGTTTTTGTGTTCAAGCACGGCATGCTACAACTGGCACCAAACTTTAGTGAATTCACCCAACAATCTTTTTCTAAACAATATTCCAAGTTTTACAAGTAGGCTTACCTTTTGGCGAGCCATCAACATGGAAAGACCAGCAAGCAGTCACATTGATATTATTGCTTGAATACAGCTCATTGACACTGGCTGCTGGAATTGTGAAAGAACTAGCAGACTCCACAGTGTTATAACCAGCCTGTAGGAGTAAATAAAAAAAATATTTAATTAATTAAGAATTAAAAAAATTAAAAGTTAATACAATTAAAAATGAATGAAAAGGGAGAGAGAGAAACTGTTATTTCGCATTCACGAGAAATTTCTTATAAACTGTATGCTTGTATTCATTTTGATAATTTGTACTATGTACACAAAGTAGTATTTCACTGACCAGCCAAGGTTGTTCAGTTTCTGCAACATCTCCGTAATAGATCAGGATGAAAGAGCGATGAACATTGTACGCTAAAACCACTTGGAAAGTGACCACCTTCAAAACACCAACAGACATTCAATACCTTCTAAACCAACAAGACAGACCATTGATTAATAATCAAAGATTACGGTAAGTCTTACCCCTCCACCATTATAGTACGGTACACTGTCCCAGGTAGCCACAAAAGCTGATGTAGCAGCAAATGGTATGTTGGGGAAGCATTGCTTAACAGCTGCAGTGACTTGTGCCAGTACAGCAGTGCTTGTATCCTCTCTATAGGAAATAGATCCACCATGTCGATTGTCAAGGCGAGTCCAAAGAGGAGCAATGATGTCTCTTGCGGAATCCAGAAAGGGGATGTAGGCTGACAGCGGCTCGGTGAACGTTAGGTAGCCGTTGTTGTTCACCTAAAATTTAGGACCACAATCATTCGAAAGTATTTTAAAGAGAATTTTGAACAAAAACGAGGGGTACGTAAAAAACTTGTAACTTAAATAGTATGGGAAATGTAGTGCTTACGAATATCTGATTGTATGTGCGTCCAAAGTATTTGAAAGGCTGCTGAAAGAAAATGACATCCGAGCTTCCATCCTCAGCACGGGGGTTGACAATTTCTCCATCCCCAGAAGCGAGGAAATTAGTTGGCACTAAGGAAAGGATAAGTGAGAATGAACTCTCTGCTTCTGCTGAAGAAACAAGCTAACAAACGGTACAGGTTAAGCTTGAGCTTCTGGTTGCATTGGCTTACAGTTCGGTGAGCCGTCAACATGGAAAGAGTGGCGACCATTCACATTGATATTGCTGCTGGATGAGAGTTCTGGGGTGCTTGTCACTGGAACTGTGAAAGAATGGACAGAGTCCAATGTGTTGTAACCAGCCTGTAGAAGTAAAAAGGAACCGTTGTTAGGTCCTCAACCTGTTCCAGATATAACTGCCTTTTGGTAGAATGTAAGGTTTGAAGCGAGGCAAGGGCAATTCCTTGTCATCTGCCTTATTCGTAAAGCTTACAAGGACCTGTCACCACTCACCAGCCACATTTGTTCTGTCTCTGCTATGTCTCCATAGTTGATGAGGATGAAGGAGCGATGGACATTGGAGACAAAAACCACTTGGAAAGTAGCCACCTTCAAAATACCAAGAGAAAGCATGAAAAACCTTCCCAGGCCAATACTAATTCATTGATAAACAACAAATTGATCGTACCCCTCCACCACTGTGGTATGGCACACTGTCCCAGGTAGTGACAAAAGCTGATGTAGCAGCAAAAGTTATGTTGGGGAAGTATTGGTCAATAGCTGCAGTGACTAGCTCCAGTACAGAAGTGCTTGTGTCCTCTCTATAAGAGATAGTTCCACCACGTCTGTTGTCAAGGTGAGTCCAGAGAGGAGCAACGATGTCTCTTCCTGAATTCAGCAGGGGGATGTAGTCGGACAGCGGCTCAGTAAACGTTAGATGGCCATTGTTGTTGACCTAAAGTTTAGGACAAAACGTTTGCATGTGTTGTGAGGGGAAACATATGGTGACAGAATGAAGAGGCAGAATTTGGCATAATTCCTACTGGTTAATTCTATGAATCAAAAGTCCTCTGAATTTTAAATGTAAAACACTCGTACATCAAGGTAGCAACCTCTGAAAAAGTAGGGCTACTAGTTTTACTCATTTGAAGAGACTTGTCACTTCCAGTGCAAGCAGATAAAACAACTGATCATCTAAATAAGAACAACGACAACTAAAATGCTTACAAAGGTCTGGTTGTGTGTGCGTCCAAAAAACTTGAAAGGCTGCTGCAATAGTATTTTAAAGAGAATTTTGAAAAAAAAGAATGAGGGGTACGTAAATAACTTGTAACTTAAATGGTACAGGAAATGTTGTGCTTACGAAGATCTGATTGTATGTGCGTCCAAAGTATTTGAAAGGCTGCTGCAAGAAAATGACATCTGAGCTTCCGTCCTCAGCAGGGGGGTTGATAATTTCTCCATCCCCAGAAGCGAGGAAATTAGTTGGCACTAAGGAAAGGATAAGTGAGAATGAACTCTCTGCTTCTGCTGAAGAAACACTTTGACAAATGGTACAGGTTAAGCTTGAGCTTCTGGTTGCATTGGCTTACAGTTCGGTGAGCCGTCAACATGGAAAGAGCGGCGACCATTCACATTGATATTGCTGCTGGATGAGAGTTCTGGGGCGCTGGTCACTGGAACTGTGAAAGAATGGACAGAGTCCAATGTGTTGTAACCAGCCTGTAGAAGAAAAAATTAATCATTGTTAGGTCCGCAAACTGTTCCAGATATAACTGCCTACATTTTGGTAGAATGTAAGGTATGAAGCTAGGCAAGGGCAATTCCTTGCCATCTGTCTCATTCGTAAAGCTTAAAAGGACCTGTCACCACTCACCAGCCACATTTGTTCTGTCTCTCCAATGTCTCCATAGTTGATGAGGATGAAGGAACGATGGATATTGGAAACAAAAACCACTTGGAAAGTAGCCACCTTGACACCTTGAAAAGAAAGCATGAAAAAACTTTACAAGACAACACTAATTCATTGATAAACAACAATTCGATCTTACCCCTCCACCACTCTGGTATGGCACACTGTCCCAGGTCGCGACAAAAAGGTATGAAGCTAGGCAAGGGCAATTCCTTGCCATCTGTCTCATTCGTAAAACTTACAAGGACCTGTCACCACTCACCAACCACATTTGTTCTGTCTCTCCAATGTCTCCATAGTTGATGAGGATGAAGGAACGATGGATATTGGAAACAAAAACCACTTGGAAAGTAGCCACCTTGAAAATACCAAGAGAAAGCATGAAAAAACTTTACAAGACAACACTAATTCATTGATAAACAACAATTCGATCTTACCCCTCCACCACTCTGGTATGGCACACTGTCCCAGGTCGCGACAAAAGCTGATGTAGCAGCAAAAGTTATTTTGGGGAAGTATTGGTCAATAGCTGCAGTGACTAGCTCCAGTACAGCAGTGCTTGTGTCCTCTCTATAAGAGATAGTTCCACCTCGTCTGTTGTCAAGGTGAGTCCAGAGAGGAGCAACGATGTCTATTTCAGAATTCAGCAGGGGGATGTAGTCGGACAGTGGCTCAGTAAACGTTAGATGGCCATTGTTGTTGACCTAAAGTTTAGGACAAAACGTTTGCATGTGTTGTGAGGGGAAACATATGGCGACAGAATGAAGAGGCAGAATTTGGCATAATTCCTACTGGTTAATTGTATGAATCAAAAGTCCTCTGAATTTCAAATGTAAAACACTCATACATCAAGGTAGCAACATTTGAAAGAAGTAGAGCTACTAGTTTTTACTCATTTGAAGAGACTTGTCACTTCCAGTGCAAGCAGATAAAACAACTGATCATCTAAATAAGAACAACGACAACTAAAATGCTTACAAAGGTATGGTTGTGTGTGCGTCCAAAAAACTTGAAAGGCTGCTGCAATGTAATTGCTTCAGAGCTTCCATTATCCAAACGGGGTGTTACTCTTTCTCCATTTCCAAAAGGTAAGACATTAGCTGGCACTAGGACAAATGTAAGTGACAAGGAATCCTTTAGTTTTTTTTTCTTTTCCCCAGAAACATAATCTCGCAAACACTACCCTGCTTAAAAGTTTGAAAGGGGAATTCACTAAGATTGAATTGTGCTCTCTAATAGTGTTGTTTATTTTGGAGTGAGCCACAGGTTTGTGGGACCCGATTCACTGCATAAATGATGCAAAACAGGTAAGGGAGCAAGAGTCTCATGCCCACAATATTAGCGCTGCTCAGAATTTGCCCAGGGCAGTCGACCAGCTCGCAGGCTGCTTCTGAGTGCAAGGTTGTGGCGAGTAGAGCAGACCACAACAATCTGCCAGACGCTTCTGGGAATGCATAGTATGATTCACCCACTGATGCAACCAGCATCTGAATTGGCTTATTAAAAAGGTCGAAAGTGCACTCAAAAGCAATGTGCCAGGTAAATCTCAACTGTAAATAAGATACAGGTTTTTGTGTTCAAGCACGGCATGCTACAACTAGCACCAAACTTTAGTGAATTCACCCCAACAATCTTTTTCTAAACAATATCACAAGTTGTAGGCTTACGTTTTGGTGAGCCATCAACATGAAAAGACCAGCAAGCAGTCACATTGATATTACTGCTTGAAGACAGCTCAGGGACACTGGCTGCTGGAATTATGAAAGAACTGGCAGTGTCCACAGTGTTATAACCAGCCTGTAGGAGTAAATAAAAAAGATGTAATTCATTATGAATTAAATAAATAAAGTAAATTACAATAAAAAATGAATGAAAAGGGAGAGAGAGAAACCATTCTTTCGCATTCATGAGCAATGCCTCATAAATTGTATGCCTGTATTCATTTTGATCATTTGTACTATGTACACGAAGTAGTACTTCACTGACCTGCCAAGGTTGTTCTGTTTCTGCAACATCTCCGTAATAGATCAGGATGAAAGAGCGATGAACATTGTACGCTAAAACCACTTGGAAAGTGACCACCTTCAAAACACCAACAGACAGCATTCAACACCTTCCAAAGCGACAAGACAGACCATTGATTAATAATCAAAGATTACGGTAAGTCTTACCCCTCCACCATTATGGTACGGTACACTGTCCCAGGTAGCCACAAAAGCTGATGTAGCAGCAAATGGTATGTTGGGGAAGCATTGCTTAACAGCAGCAGTGACTTGTGCCAGTACAGCAGTGCTTGTATCCTTTCTATAGGAGATAGATCCACCACGTCGATTGTCAAGGCGAGTCCAAAGAGGAGCAATGATGGCTCTTGCGGATTCCAGAAAGGGGGTGTAGGCAGACAGCGGCTCGGTGAACGTTAGGTAGCCGTTGTTGTTCACCTAAAATTTAGGACCACAATCATTCGAAAAGTATTTTAAAGAGAATTTTGAAAAAAATAAATAAAATGAGGGGTACGTAAATAACTTGTAACTTAAACGGTACAGGAAATGTTGTGCTTACGAAGATCTGATTGTATGTGCGTCCAAAGTATTTGAAAGGCTGCTGCAAGAAAATGACATCTGAGCTTCCGTCCTCAGCAGGGGGGTTGATAATTTCTCCATCCCCAGAAGCGAGGAAATTAGTTGGCACTAAGGAAAGGATAAGTGAGAATGAACTCTCTGCTTCTGCTGAAGAAACAAGCTGACAAATGGTACAGGTTAAGCTTGAGCTTCTGGTTGCATTGGCTTACAGTTCGGTGAGCCGTCAACATGGAAAGAGCGGCGACCATTCACATTGATATTGCTGCTGGATGAGAGTTCTGGGGCGCTGGTCACTGGAACTGTGAAAGAATGGACAGAGTCCAATGTGTTGTAACCAGCCTGTAGAAGAAAAAATTAATCATTGTTAGGTCCGCAAACTGTTCCAGATATAACTGCCTACATTTTGGTAGAATGTAAGGTATGAAGCTAGGCAAGGGCAATTCCTTGCCATCTGTCTCATTCGTAAAGCTTAAAAGGACCTGTCACCACTCACCAGCCACATTTGTTCTGTCTCTCCAATGTCTCCATAGTTGATGAGGATGAAGGAGCGATGGACATTGGAGACAAAAACCACTTGGAAAGTAGCCACCTTGAAAATACCAAGAGAAATCATGAAAAAACTTTACAAGACAACACTAATTAATTGATAAACAACAACTCGATCTTACCCCTCCACCACTCTGGTAAGGCACACTGTCCCAGGTCGCGACAAAAGCTGATGTAGCAGCAAAAGTTATGTTGGGGAAGTATTGGTCAATAGCTGCAGTGACTAGCTCCAGTACAGCAGTGCTTGTGTCCTCTCTATAAGAGATAGTTCCAAAAAGGTCGAAAGTGCACTCAAAAGCAATGTGCCAGGTAAATCTCAACTGTAAATAAGATTCAGATTTTTGTGTTCAAGCACGACATGCTACAACTGGCAGCAAACTTTAGTGAATTCACCCCAACAATCTTTTTCTAAACAATATTACAAGTTGTAGGCTTACGTTTTGGCGAGCCATCAACATGAAAAGACCAGCAAGCGGTCACATTGATATTACTGCTTGAAGACAGCTCAGGGACACTGGCTGCTGGAATTATGAAAGAACTGGCAGAGTCCACAGTGTTATAACCAGCCTGTAGGAGTAAATAAAAAAGATGTAATTCATTATGAATTAAATAAATAAAGTAAATTACAATAAAAAATGAATGAAAAGGGAGAGAGAGAAACCATTCTTTCGCATTCATGAGCAATGCCTTATAAACTGTATGCCTGTATTCATTTTGATAATTTGTACTATGTACACGAAGTAGTACTTCACTGACCTGCCAAGGTTGTTCTGTTTCTGCAACATCTCCGTAATAGATCAGGATGAAAGAGCGATGAACATTGTATGCTAAAACCACTTGGAAAGTGACCACCTTCAAAACACCAACAGACAGCATTCAACACCTTCCAAAGCGACAAGACAAACCATTGATTAATAATCAAAGATTATGGTAAGTCTTACCCCTCCACCATTATGGTACGGTACACTGTCCCAGGTAGCCACAAAAGCTGATGTAGCAGCAAATGGTATGTTGGGGAAGTATTGATTAACAGCAGCAGTGACTTGTGCCAGTACAGCAGTGCTTGTATCCTCGCTATAGGAGATAGATCCACTATGCCGATTGTCAAGGCGAGTACAAAGAGGAGCAATGATGTCTCTTGCGGAATCCAGAAAGGGGGTGTAGGCAGACAGCGGCTCGGTGAATGTTAGGTAGCCGTTGTTGTTCACCTAAAATTTAGGACCACAATCATTCGAAAAGTATTTTACAGAGAATTTTGAAAAAAATAAATAAAATGAGGGGTACGTAAATAACTTGTAACTTAAACGGTACAGGAAATGTTGTGCTTACGAAGATCTGATTGTATGTG
>NW_015506746.1:184326-194984 GCF_001515645.1 Sinocyclocheilus grahami
CGGTGAACGTTAGGTAGCCGTTGTTGTTCACCTAAAATTTAGGACCACAATTATTCAAAAGTATTTTAAAGATAATTTAGAAGAAACGAGGGGTATGTAAATAACTTGTAACTTAAATGGTACGGGAAAGGTAATGCTTACGAAGATCTGATTGTATGTGCGTCCAAAGTATTTGAAAGGCTGCCGCAAGAAAATGACATCCGAGCTTCCGTCCTCAGCAGGGCGGCTCATAATTTCTCCATCTCCAGAAGAGAGGAAATTAGTTGGCACTAAGGAAAGGATAAGTGAGAATGAACTTTCTGCTTCTGCTGAAGAAACAAGCTCTCAAATGATGCAGGTTAAGCTTGCGGAATCTAGAGAGGGGTTGTAAGCAAACAGTGGCTCAGTAAACGTCAGATAGTTAGATAGATGTTCACCTAAAATTAAGGACCAATTTTTTTCAAAAGGGTTTTAAAGAGATAGAATGTATATAAATAACATGGTGTAAATGGTTGAGAAATACATAATGCTTACAAATATCTGACTGTATGTGCAATCAAAGTATTTGAAACCCTGGTGCACCATAATGGCTTCAGAGCTTATATTATCAGCAATGGTTTTCACTATATTTGCTTCTTCAAAAATCTAGAAATTTAGTAGGCACTTGGCAAAGTATATGTTACAATGACTTTTTTATTTCTTCTAATGAAACTTAAACTCAGAAATGTTACTTTTGAAACATTGGCTTACAGTTCGGTGAGCCATCAACATGGAAAGCCCAATGACCATTCACATTGATATTGCTGCTGGATGACAGTTCTGGGGCACTTTTTACTGGAATAGTGTAAGAATTGACAGAGTCCACAGTATGATAACCAGCCTGTAGAAGTAAACAGCATTTTTTAAATTCTCAACCTTTACAAAACAAAGCTTTGTTTTCTTATTAGAAGTACTGATTGAATAGATCAAATAATTTTCTTTCCTTTGATTTAATTTTGTAATCTTTAAAAAATGTAAAAACCACTCACCAGCCAACTTTGTGTTGTTGCAGCAACATCACCATAATTGATCAGAATGAAAGAGCGATGAACACTGTACGCTAAAACTACTTGGAAATTGACCACCTTCACAACATAAATAGACATCATTATAAATAAGTAAATAAATCAATCAAAATGAAAGATATCATTTACTGATAAGCTTTGTTTACTTAAGTCTTACCCCTCCACCATTATAGTATGGTACACTGTCCCAGGTAGCCACAAAAGCTGATGTAGCAGCAAATGGTATGTTGGGGAAGTATTGCTTAACAGCTGCAGTGACTTGTGCCAGTACAGCAGTGCTTGTATCCTCTCTATAGGAGATAGATCCACCACGTCGATTGTCAAGGTCAGTCCACAGAGGGGCAATGATGTCTCTGTCAGACTTCAAAATTGGGTTGTAGGAATACAGTGGTTCAGTAAATGTCAGATGGCCATTGTTGTTCACCTAAAATTGAGAACAAGTTATCAAATCAAAATGTTTGACCAAACTAAATATGAATGACGCTGTGCACTGCAAAAAGACCTATGAAAAATGAGAACCAATTGATATATAACCATATAGTTAAATAAATCTGCAACCACAAATAGAACTTCAAATGCTTACAAAGATATGATTGTATGTGCTTCCGAAGTATTTGAAAGGTTGTTGTAAGGAAATGGCTTGAGAGCTTCCATCGTCCGATATGGGGTTTAGTGTGTCTCCAACCCCAAAAGGCAGGAGATTAGCTGTTGTTGAAGGCATTGTAAATGATAATACATCATGATGAATCTTCAGAGAAACATTCAAATTACCAGTTCTATATCAATTTTCTATTTGAATCTTAAATTATACAGCAGTATATGCAGGGTCATTATTAGGCTTTGGCTATTTATCTGTTTCAGTTACTTTACTTTTCATCAAATTCATGATCAGCAGCAGAGCCTACCAAAACTGACATTATTTAATCCACAATCCATCTCCGTTAACAGAGAGAGCCTTGAATTGTGCATGGTCAGAAATATTGCGAATGAGAGGAAACAATCAGATTAATTGGGCTATCCTCAATATTACAGCATACAGTAATCAAATAGTAATTATGAATAGTATTTCTTTATGCAAACAATAATATATTTAATGCTAACTTCTCATTGGAAATTTTATTGAGTAATTCAGCAAAAGTACATTCTCCCACTTTAAAGTTTGTCATGGGAACAATATCATGGACAGCTACAAGAAGAAGAAAAAAGGTAAGAAGTGAACTGAATGTACCTTGGACTTTTGATTAGATATGGTACATTACTATTCATTTCTAAAATGTTAGAGTTTGACAGAGAAGCTGGCTAATAAAATGATCAGTAATGTTTTTATTTTGTGTTAATGTTCTTTTATTTTAGCGCAATATTAGTTTTTAAATCATAATAAATTAGTACATAATGGTGAACATAGACTATTTATTAAACATATAAAGTGTTAGCCACCTGACAAATGTATAAAATGCCTAACGTGGTCAAATTTAACATGGCCAGAGATGTTGTGCAGTTAATTAAATAACAGTATATTGCTAATGTATAAATTAAAAGAACTTAAAGAATGCATTATTCATCATAGTTCAACACAATTTCAACTAAAACAGTGGTCATTTTTTCAGTCACCCATAAAAACTAAAAATATTAATTTTTAACAGCATTATGTTGTCATTACCTTCTGCCTCAGTTATTTCTCCTGGTGGAGTGAAAACAGAACAGACAGTTTCAGAGCTGTAATCGTAAGCTTTTGTATCAAAAATTGTATAGAAGATATTTTATGCCTGACAAAACAGCATATTATTTAATATATAAACCTGACATTAAATAATTTAATTGATTTCATCAGTCACCAGTAAGTTATGATTATTGTCATAGTTAATATCTATTATGTGGCTTACTGGCAAGAAAAGACAGCAGTGCTATAACATATAGCGGGACAGGTTTCCCCATCCTGTAATCCTTTTGTTGGTCTGTCACAATGTATTCTGCAAAAGACAAATATATATATATAGTTTTTGTTAGTAAAACATGTACAACTAAGTAAGCAAAACTGAAGCACAAAAAAACAAACTAAATATGGACTTTTATTTTCATCTTACCAAATTGTCCAAAAGGAAATGTTTGACGTTTCTGAAGAACAAATACTCTCCTGCAGTTTTTGAAGCAAGCTTTTAATGTGTCTGCATTTATACCTAAATGTTTTGGGTGTGGTTTGTTTGTTTGGTGTGTTTTTGACCTTTTGCTTTGATCTTTTTAAGGTCCTCATAAATTATGACGTCCATGAGGAGGTTGGGGAAATTTGTGTTTTTTTACAATGAGATGTCACTGCTAATTGATCTTAAAAATATTTATGATGCTATGAATAAATTGTTTATGATGCTAGGTTCACAAATTCATATAAAAATGCTGAAGAAAATTAATAAAACAACAATGCTTGTTACAAATATTTAATACATGTTTATAAAATTAATAATGTGTGGAGACAACGGAATCATGAATTTTTACTGTATTTATTTGACCTTTTTATGTTAGGGATGAGAAATATGATCTGGAAACAATTGTGTGTGTGTGTGTGTGTGTGTGTTTTGTTTTTTAATGATGAAAATAATTAAGTCAATAAATGCATACATACATACATAAATACATGAAAAAAATGTGTTTCGTTTGCACAATGAGACAATTACATTTTGTAGGACCAAAAGGATTTATTTATTTTTTTTTATCTCTGATTCTGTTGTACATCAAAAATGCCCTGAGATGGACCAATCACCTGTCCAGAGTGTTTCTGTTCCTTGTGCATGAGAGTTTGGAATAGGCTCCAGCAATTCGTGAGACCCAATAGAGGAGAAACGGATGGATGGATGAATGGACGGATGAATGTCTGAACATGGTGAGTCCCTAACCTTAAAATTAATGGCTTCTAATATATTCTTTAATAAAAACCCACAGATTCAATATTTGTTTGGAACGTTCACAAGCTATGAGATTCTAACTTATCAGGTTTTAGACATATTTTATCATTCTTACTGGCATGTTTACAAATATGCTACATCACAAACGTTTAGCTGAATTCTTTCTTTGTTGGCCTCAAGATGTTTTAAACCAGTTTTGTTCAAAGCTATATTTAAAGAAAACATTTTGCTTAGGGGATGAATGAAGTTAGACTGGAAATGCAACATGATTATTTGTATGTACTTTTAAGTCAACTGTGGTTCTACCACACACACATTTACTTACGTTTGCACATACACTGAAACATGATGACAGCATCTGACAGAATCTAAAGGTACAATATTGACATATTGACAGCATCTAAAACAAATTATTTATGTATGAACTTTATAGACACACAAATGACTCTGTGAGAAATATTAAAATTGTGGCATTAACATTTTTATAATATTGTATTGAGTTTTCATATCATGGCATTAGGGATGGGTATCATTAAGGTTTTAATGGGATTACTACTCTTACCGATACTACTTATCGATCGGGTACTTTAACGGTATTCTTACATTTTGTTATACATACACACACACACACACACACATTCTAGATATCTATGTTTTATTTCAGGAATTTATTTCTTTATTCATGTTCTTACAGTATCTTATGTATATAAAATGCTAAAAATGTCCTATATATATATAAATATATATATATATATATACAGGCATTTTTTTAGCATTTTATGTACATAAGATACAGTAAGAACATGAATAAAGAAATACATTCAATTCAATTTAAGTTTATTTTGTATAGCGCTTTTCACGATACAAATTGTTGCAAAGCAACTTTAAAGAAAATTAAGTTTCTACAATATTTAGTAGTAGCTTATCAGTGGTGACTGTCAGTTACTGTACATATGGCAGAAATGTACGGGAAATCAATTACAGACGTAATCAGACGATGAACACTATTAACAGCAATTATTATATGATGCAATCAAACTTATAGCAAAATTTGGTAGTTCTGTATGTTTCAGGGTTGGTATCATCTGAGGTCCTCTGAGGGGTTGGCATCATCTCTTCTCAGGTGTTCTGGATCCAGACTGAAGCTTGTGTAAATCCTAGTTACCACGGGATGTCAATCCCAGCAGAAACAGAGAAACAAATAGAGACATAATTAGCGTAGCTGCTGTTCCAACCAAGCAAAACTGATTTATTTAACCCAACCTAAAGAATAATAATGCACATTTCATCAGATATAACTGCAGTACAAGATTATGAGATGCATTATTTGAATGCTTGGCCAAAGAGATGTGTCTTTAATCTAGATTTAAACAAAGAGAGTGTGTCTGAACCCCGAACGTTATCAGGAAGGCTATTCCAGAGTTTGGGAGCCAAATGCGAAAAAGTTCTACCTCCTTTAGTGGACTTTGCTATCCTAGGTACTACCAGAGTCCAGAGTTTTGTGACCTTAGGGAGTGTGATGGATTGTAGCGTTGTAGAAGACTAGTTAGGTACGTAGGCACTAACCCATTAATGGCCTTATAGGTAAGTAATAATATTTTGTAATTGATACGGAACTTAATAGGTCACACAGCTGTTATCAATAACACCTTCACTATATAACACTCACTCTGATCCAACGTCAAGCTGCCGAGTATTGTTTAGCGCATATCACTCACCTAGCGATAGCTACTCTACGGAGCCATTTCTAGTTTTCATAGTTTAGTCTTAGTCTTGCCTTGCCTGTTTTCTCATGTTCTGATTCCTGCCTGTGTTTCTTGGATTCTTCTGCCCTTTTGTCTCGCCGTTTGGACTCAGTTTGCTCCTACCTGGACTATTGCTCGTGTTATTGGATTGCCCCTCTTGTCAAGCCCTCTGGATAACGTTTGCTGTCGACTGACTCACGCCTGTTTTGAATTACTCTTCGTCTTGCCCTCATATACCTGTTTGCCATTGTCTGAACCTTGCCTGTTTTATGACCACGCCTTTAAATAAAAGCTTTGCAGATGGATCCGCACGTCTCATCAGCTCCGTTACAACATCCATCTAGTTGCAAATTGTAAATCAAGATATTCTGTGTACTGTTTTTTGGTCCAATAAGTAATATCTCTGTCTTATCCGAATTTAATAGGAGAAAATTATTGGTCATCCAATATTTTAAATTAAGTTAGCTTAGATAATTTTGAAGATTCATCTGGTCTTGTTGAGATATATAGTTGAGTATCATCAGCATAGTGGAAACTAATCCCGTATTTTCTAATAATATTACCAAGGGGCAACATGTATATTGAAAATAGCAGGGGACCTAGGACAGATCCTTGTGGCACTCCATATCTTACTGGTGATAATTGAGATGACTCCCAGTTTAAATAAACAAAGTGGTAGCGATCGGACAGGTAGGATCTAAACCATCTTAAAGCTTGCCCTTGAATACCTGAATAGTTTTGTAATTGATCTATGAGTATGTTATGATCTATAGTGTCGAACACAGCACTAAGATCACTACTCTAGATTGGTCTAGAGTAACACACTTGTGACACTTTTGACACTTTGATTACGTCACTTCCTGTTTGTTGCAGCCGTGTGGTTTGAGTTTGAGCTCCGTCAAGTTAATTCTTTGTCGTCTAATTTTTTATCTTAAAATCAATTTTATACACCATCCTTTTTCAGTTTTATAACGTGTGAATATATCACCTATCGTATTCTACAACAAAAACAATCAGAGCGCCTTGTTATCACTAGTTCTATTTTTGACTTCCGAGTCCGCTATTAGCATATAGCCCGCTAGCATCGCCAGCGTGGTTGCCGCTAATCTCGCTTACACTAATACTCTATTCACACACATTACCATTGTTTTACTCACTGTTACTTGCTTTAATGGCGGATGTGTGTCTACCTTTGAGTGCAGGTGAGGACACGTTCGAGCTGCATTCGGTGCAGGTCGAGCTGGAGGCCGTGGAGAAGCAGATCCGGGACTTGGTGGCAAAGCAGACCCAGCTGAGAGCGCGGAGAGCCGCGCTGGAAAC
Source organism: Sinocyclocheilus grahami (assembly GCF_001515645.1). Lineage (NCBI taxonomy): Eukaryota > Metazoa > Chordata > Actinopteri > Cypriniformes > Cyprinidae > Sinocyclocheilus > Sinocyclocheilus grahami. The sequence goes on from NW_015506746.1 coordinate 191,332, forward strand.
ATCCCAGGCTGACGCTCACAAGTCCGAGGTAAGTACACAGCGCGCTGCTATCTCTCCCACCACCTCTACTCCGTGTGTTTCTCTGCACAGGCCCGGTGCACCCAGGACGCGATCTTCCCAGATGTCCTTCACTCCAGCGCCGGGACACCACGGACCCTGGGTGCAGCCGCAGCGGAAGACACGAGCCAGGTCCCGGGCGACGACCTCTCCCCCCCCGCCGCCTCCGGTCTTCGAGATCTCCACCCAGAACTGCTTCGCTCCCCTCCGCGAGACGGAACGCGACGCTGTGATCATCGGAGACTCCATCGTCCGGCACGTCCGTGCTACGTTAGCTGAAGGTAAAGTGCACACTCACTGTTTCCCTGGTGCTCGTGTTCTCGATGTTTCTGCGCAGATACCCGCGATCCTGAAGGGTGACGAGAGCCCCGGAGCGGTCGTGCTTCACGCGGGGGCTAACGACACCAAGCTGCGGCAGACGGAGACGCTGAAGAGGGACTTCAGGAGCCTGATCGAGACGGTGCGCCGCACATCGCCCGCGACGACGATCATCGTGTCAGGACCGCTTCCCACGTATCGAAGAGGACATGAAAAGTTCAGTAGGCTTTTTGCTTTAAATGAATGGTTATTGTCATGGTGTAAAGAACAGAAACTGCTCTTTGTTAATAACTGGAATCTTTTCTGGGAGCATCCTAGGCTGTTTCGCGCTGATGGTCTGCATCCCAGCAGAGTCGGGGCGGAGCTCATGTCGGACAACATCTCCAGGACGCTGCGCTCCATATGACTAGTAAGTCAAATCTCAAATAACTGCCCTGATGACTTGTGTTCTACCCGCTTAAATGATAGAAGTACTTGCGCTGTCCAATCTATAAAGACTGTGTCTGTTCCCCGAATAGTGAGGTCAAAATATAAATTTAATGCAGGATCTAGAAAAAATCTGATCGTGATTAAACCAGAACAATTTAAAATAAATGAACAAAAACCATTTTTAAAGTTTGGGCTCCTAAACATTAGATCACTCTCACCCAAAGCAGTTATTGTAAATGAAATGATCACAGATAATCGTTTTGATGTACTCTGCTTGACTGAAACCTGGCTAAAACCTAATGATTATATTGGTCTAAATGAGTCTACTCCACCAAGCTACTATTATAAGCATGAGCCCCGTCAGACTGGCCGTGGCGGCGGTGTTGCAACAATATATAGTGATATTCTCAATGTTACTCAGAAGACAGGATACAGGTTTAACTCATTTGAAATACTAATGCTTAATGTTACACTGTCAGATATGCAAAAGAAATCTATCGTATCTCTTGCTCTGGCTACTGTGTATAGACCACCAGGGCCGTATACAGATTTCCTAAAAGAATTTGCAGATTTCCTCTCAGACCTATTGATTACTGTTGATAAAGCGCTAATTGTCGGAGATTTTAATATTCACGTTGATAATACAAATGATGCATTAGGACTTGCGTTTACTGACCTAATAAACTCTTTTGGAGTAAAGCAAAATGTCACCGGGCCCACTCATCGTTTTAATCATACGCTAGATTTAATTATATCGCATGGAATTGATCTTACTGATATAGATATCATACCTCAAAGCGATGATGTTACTGACCATTTCCTTGTATCGTGCATGCTGCGTATTACTAATATTAACTATATGGCTCCGCGTTATCGTCCGGGCAGAACTATTGTTCCAGCCACCAAAGACAGATTCACAAATAACCTGCCTGATTTATCTCAACTGCTCTGTGTACCAATAAGTACACATGAACTAGACGAAATAACTAGCAACATGGGCACTATCTTCTCTAATACATTAGAAGCTGTTGCCCCCATCAAATTGAAAAAGGTTAGAGAAAAACGTACTGCGCCATGGTACAACAGTAATACCCATTCTCTCAAGAAAAAAAAACTCGTAGTCTTGAGCGCAAATGGAGAAAAACTAACTTGAAAGTTTTTAGAATTGCGTGGACTGGTCAGAGGAGAACTGGCCCCCCGACTGAGCCTGGTTTCTCCCAAGGTTTTTTCTCCATTCTGTCACCGATGGAGTTTTGGTTCCTTGCCGCTGTCGCCTCTGGCTTGCTTAGTTGGGGACACTTCCTTTCCAGCGTTATCGTTGACATGATTGCAAAGATATTATTTAAACTGAGCTGGATGTTGACATCACTGAATTCAATGATGAACTGTCTTTAACTGAAAAATTAGTGTTTACTATTGTCATTTTGCAATATTGACACTATTTTCCTAATTAATGCTGTTCAGTTGCTTTGTCACAATCTGTATTGTTAAAAGCGCTATATAAATAAAGGTGACTTGACTTGACTTGACTTGAGCTGTAAAGCACTGCAGTTTATCTTTTGGTGCGATGAATGAAGCTAAAGTATTATACGCTGTAGAATCTACATTTGTTATTGTATTTCAAGTAATTTGTAATTTTAACAAGTGCAGTTTTTGTGCTATGGTGGGGCCTGAAACCTGACTGAAATTCTTCATAGAGATCTTTTTTTGCAGAGAGGAGCACAATTGAGCAGACACAACTTTTTTTTTAAATTGTAGACATAAATGGAAGATTTGAAATGGGTCTGTAATTTGCCAGTTCACTAGGATCTAGTTGTGGTTTCTTAATAAGAGGCTTAATAACAGCCAGCTTGAATGGTTTTGGGATGTGACCTAAAGATAACGACGAGTTAATAATATTGAGAAGCGGTTCTTCTGCTACAGGTAACAACTCTTTCAGTAATTTAGTGGGTACAGGATCTATTAGGCATGTTGTTGGTTTAGATGCAGTGATAAGTTTATTTAGCTCTTCCTGTCCTATAGTTGTAAAGCACTGCAGTTTATCTTTGGGTGCGATAAATTAAGTTGAAGTATTAGACGCTGAAGAATTTACATTTGTTGTTGTATTTCTGATGTTATCTATTTTATCAGTGAAGAAATTCATAAAGTCATTACTATTAAACTGTGAGGAAATATTTCGAATGGGTGGCGTCTGGTTATTATTTGTTAATCTAGCCACTGTGCTAAATAAAAACCTTGGATTGTTTTGGTTATTTTCTTTGAGTTTGCAGATATGCTCGGCCCTGGCAGCTTTTAGAGCCAGTCTATAGCTGGACATACTGTTTTTCCATGCAATTCTAAAACTTCCAAGTTAGTTTTTCTCCATTTGTGCTCAAGACTACGAGTTTCTTTCTTGAGAGAATGGGTATTACTGTTGTACCATGGCACAGTACGTTTTTCTCTAACCTTTTTCAATTTGATGGGGGAAACAGCTTCTAATATATTAGAGTGTAATGTGGTGTTTTGGTTCATGTTTTCCATGTCTTTTATTTTGTAATTGTTTCATGTTCCATGTTAGTGTCATGCTTCCCTTGCCTCATGTCTCTCTGTCTTTTGTATGTGTCATGTTCTGATTGGTAGTCTTAGTCATGTGTCTTGTTCCCCATTGGTTTGTTCATGTCATGTGACCCTTCTTGTCTGCTATAAGTAGCCTTCATGTTCCCATTGTGTTTTTGTCGTGTATTGAATGTATTTAACATGCTGTTGGTGAGTCTAGTCTGTTTGTGTCAAGTCTGCTCATGCTAAGTCTGTTCAAGTCAAGTCAAGTGTAGGATCTGTCTCACAACAGACCCACCTACATGATGGCGACA
>NW_015506747.1:0-11486 GCF_001515645.1 Sinocyclocheilus grahami
ACCAAATCTTAGATTGTCTGATTCGGTCTGATATCCTACAACGTCATAAATAGAGCGAGGCTTCAGTTTACTGTCGGGGATGTGTTGTGTCGTGTCGCATCCAGTGCAAACAGTCACTGGTTATAATGGCTTCTATAGTATTTCGTCGCACTGCTCGCGTCCAATGTAAACACGGTACGCCTAGTTATCTATTGTGGTAATTTGCAGGTCGTGTCAAAAAGTTGTTGGTTTAGATAAATAGCTGTATTCTGTACGCTTGACTCGTGTACGATAATTTTCTTCCAAATACGATAATATTGAGCTTCTGGTACGATACTTGGACATTTTCAATCTGGCAACACTGGTACAATACGTCACATGACTAAACATGCGTCATCATTTTCAAAAGCCTCCGTTTCCACAGTCCATACTACAACGTGAAAACAGCATTTTCAAATGTATCCACTCTGGGAAGCATTTTAAAAGCTCTGTTTTCCTGGACTCCTTGTTTGAGTGTGGATGGAAGGCCAAAACGAGAGGAAAAGATGCATTTTTAACGGAAACTTATTAATGTGGACAAGGTTTGAGGAGTTGCCAAATCTAGCAACAAATTGACTGCAACACAAACTAAGTCTGCAACACTGCAGGCTACCCAGGCATTTCAGCTTGTCCTGCTTAATGTCACTAACCTTTCCACTTTCTCGTGGCCTACAGCTATAGCAGACGAAGCAAGCGTGAAGCACATTTCACATTAATCCGTTTTGATAAAAGAACAAAAAGGCGGTGGGGGGAAGCTCATTAGGAAATAAATGTTTTTCTCTTATACACATTGGCCACAGTTAATGGCATCCTTTTAGTACTTTTTGCAATCTCCTTTTGCCACAATAACAGCTCTGAGTCTCTCCTATAATGCCTGATGAGTTTGGAGATCACCTGACAAGAGATTTTTGTGGAAAGTCTTTGGCCACTCAACCTAACCTCCTCACCTTGTATTAAGACAATATATACACACATCCTCTTCCAGGGAGATTTGTGACATTTTATACAGTACATATTTATTGTTACAGGCTACTTTGATCATATTTACTAAGTGTGCCAATAATTCTGACCACGAATGTTAGGTTAGGTCTCACTTAGTCTAGCACAGTACACATACGTTTTTATTTATTTCTTTTTTAACAAATTATAGAATTGAATTGAATAGAAAAGGTAAGCGCTAGTATTAATTGATCCGGTGCTGATGAAAAAGATGTGTCTTTAGATCAGGGCTGTCCAAACTCGGTCCTGGAGGGCCGGTGTCCTGCAGAGTTTAGCTCCAACCCTAATTAAACACACCTGAACCAGCTAATCAAGCTCTTACTAGGCATAGAAACTTCCAGTCAGGTGTGTTGAGGCAAGTTGGGGCTAAACTGTGCAGGACACCGGCTGTCAGGGACTAGGCTGGATTCAGGTGCGGGTTCAACAGAGGCTTTATTGTACAGAGAATTAACACCACGGGCAATGAGCGCCTCCTCAGACAGTTCGTGCGGACGTGGAATCCCCAACCACACAGAGGGGTGGACAGCAGGGGCTAGAACAAGCCTCAACAGCGGTGGTGGAGATTTAGCCGGAGGGACAGCTTGCTAATCCGAGCGAGAGGCTGAGCAGCCCAACAACGAGACCGCAGAGTCCCAGGGTAGGCGGATGCCGGAGGAAGCCCACGGGTTCCTGAACGCACAGCGAGGTGCGGGAAAATAAACAAGCAGCTACGAGCACTGGAGCCTGGACGAGACAAAATAGGACTGGTAAGCGATACTAACACAGACAGTCAGAGCAAGGGAATAATCACAACAATCTGACAACAAACAGAGAAACACAAGGAGCTATAAGGGGAAGCTAATGAGCTAACCAGAACCAGCTGTGAAACAAGAGGCGAGTAGAGAAACAAGGAGGGCGGGGAAACAATCATGCTGACATATGCGCACGTGGGGTGCTGTCAAAACAAGCCAGGCACAACCACACCCAAACACAGAGACAAGAAACAGGTGATCAGACCCGAGACCCGACAGTACTCCCCCTCACAGGAGCGCTACCAGGTGCCCCAGGAGGAGGCTCACCTTGTCGCTGACAGAAGTCCTCGATCAACAAACGGTCCAAAATGTCCCAGGACGGCACCCAGCATCTCTCCTCTGGACCATAACCCTCCCAGTCCACAAGATACTGAAACCCTCTGCCACGGCGCTGCTCGTCGAGTAATCTCCTAACCGTATAGGTAGGGGAGCTATCCACAAGACATGGGGGGGCGGGAAGATCACCGGCAGGGTTAAGGGGAGAAGAAAACACAGGTTTAACCCTAGAGACATGAAACACAGGGTGAACCCGACCAAGAGCAGTAGGGAGCATGAGCCTGATCGCCACTGGATTAACCACCTTGGTGACGCGGTATGGCCCAATGAATCTGGGCGCCAGCTTACGAGAAGGCACCCGGAGAGGCAGATCCCTGGTAGAAAGCCATACCCCTTGACCGCACACATAGGTTGGAGGAGAGGACCGGCGACGATCGGCTGCTGCCTTGGTTCGTCCTGAGGTTCGGACCAAAACCCTCCTGACTTTTTCCCAGGTGCGGCGGCAGCGCTGAACGAAAGACAGGGCGGACGGAACCGCAGCATCGGTTCCTGTGATGGAAAGAGAGGCGGTTTATGTCCCACAGAGCACTCAAAAGGGGACATACCTGAAGCCGCCACTGGAAGGGAGTTACGCGCGTATTCTACACAAAAAGTTTCAACACAAACTGTCTGACATCTGCGGCCAGTGTGGGCCACCAGAAGCATTGACGGATGGCAAACAACGTTCTCCGAATCCCTGGATGGAAAACCAGCCTGGATGCGTGACCCCACTGAAGGTACTTCCCTGGCACTTGCACCCCTCGTCCGGCCTCCTTCTACTCGCCGCTCGATACCCCAAGAAAGAGCCCCGACCACCACCCCTTCAGGAAGGATGGCTTCGGCCGTAAGCTCCCCCTCCGGAGCCCCGAACAGGCGCGAGAGAGCATCGGGCTTGATGTTTTTGGACCCTGGCCGGTACGAGAGGGTGAAGTTGAATCGGCCAAAAGAAAAGTGCCCAGCGGGCCTGACGCAAGCTCAACCTCTTGGCCGAACGGATATATTTGAGATTCTTGTGATCCGTCCAGACCAAGAAGGGCTGCGCCGACCCCTCCAACCAGTGACGCCACTCCCCCAAGGCCAATCTCACCGCCAACAGTTCTCTATTGCCAATGTCGTAGTTACGTTCTGCAGGGCTGAGATGGCGAGAGACGCACGCACACGGGTGCACCTTCCCATCGCGGAGGGATCGCTGAGACAGAACTGCGCCAACCCCGACGTCCGATGCATCAACCTTGACAATAAACTGGGACTCAGGATCTGGAACGAACAGAACAGGTGCAGAGACAAAACGGGACTTTAATATGTCAAAGGCTACCTGAGCATCCTGGTTCCACCTGAAAGACACCTTGGTGGAGGTTAATGCCATGAGTGGAGCAGCGAAACCCAAACACAGAGACAAGACACAGGTGATCAGACCCGAGACCGGCCCTCCAGGACCGAGTATGGACAGCCCTGCTTTAGATGTTTTTGGAAAATGGCTAAAGACTCAGCTGCTCGAATTGAGATAGGCAGGTCATTCTACCATGATCTTATCTACAAATACCACAGTTAAATTCTAATAAAGTCTGTAAATATGTCCAGTTCTAATAAACACACATTTCAGGAAAAATTAATTCAATAATATGACCAAAATGAAATACAGCCCTGCATAAATCTGGTATAACTGAGCCTGTGAATTTCTTAATTTGTGATTTGTAGAATAGGATTTATGCATGTGAAATGAAGATTTTGAGAAGGTTTTGTTGTGTTTGTGAGAGAGAAAGAAACAAAATACAAGCTTGCAACTCCAAAAACATTTTCTTGATGACTTTACTGAAATATTCTCTACAAATACAAATTCCACTGTCACGTGCTTGGTTTTGTTACAGTAATACTAGGTACAATATATGTACTGTATGCAAATATAACAAAGGGACATTAACAACTGAATATTCAGGGGATGCAAACTTATCACCTTTAAGTAAAAATTGTCATTTTGAATCCAAAATAGATCATTTACGTGATTTGTGTAGATCCAAAGAGTTTTTAAAAGTGTGCATTTGTTTTTCACCAGGTGACAGATATCATCCACTAAATAGCACGTCATATTTTACATGTTATTTCCATAATTAAAGATTAGAAATACATGTTTTACATAAAAATTTTGCCATTTTATATGAAAATATACAAAAGATAATATTTTGAGGCACATAAAAAAAAATCACCCCCAAAACACTACACAACTTTAGAGAAAATGTAATAATGGAGTGATATTACATGTATAAAAAAGCACCTACAAATTAACTTTATTGTCTATGACTGATATTTAATTGTGGGTTACATCATCGCCTTTTTCAAACCTGACCTGATTAGTTCACATCCCTGATATTATAAAGAACTCAAGTTTTAATTGCAAATGAAAACCGATTGATCTGCTATGTACCTCTGTCTTCTTTATAAATCTTCTCACCCATATGTTTTTATTTTGTGGAACACAAAAGCAGAGAGTGACAGTCTCCATAATTTTTTTAAATGTATATATTTTTTAGAAAAGCAATGAAAGTGAACAGTGACTGAGGCTGTCAGTCTCTTAATGTTTTGCCTCGCATCTGCTTTTGTGCCCCACTGAAAATAAAAGTCAAACACATTGGTAATAACATGATATTTTTATTCTTAAGTGAATATAGCTTTTAATTTGTTACTTGACACTATTTATATTAGCCTATAATATACTTTATACCTCTTTGTGTGTATTTGAGTGTAAATGCATTTTCCTTGCTACTTATATAGAAGGTTTGTGCTCTAAACATGTATTTTGTAACTGTGTGTATAAACTGTATTGTATAAATAATAAAGAAATTATGACTGAATGTGATGTGTGTTTAATAAATTATTACATATACAGGCTAATTTATCTAGTATTAAGTATGTGAGCTTTTTAAAACAAGCTGAAAATGTTAATAGTAACGTAATTTTATCCAAATGAAATCAGCATCGTTTCAACGTTAGGTAAGCAAACCAATTAGATCGATTTTATGTTGATTCTGTGACGTCGTTTCAACCAACTGAAAATCAACGTCGATTCAACGTTAGGTAAGTGAACGAATTGCGTCGATTTTCCGTTAGTTTTGAATGGCGTGCCTGACGTTGGATCAACGTGACCCCGATGAGCAAAACGATGTTGGATCGACGTCGGAGATCAACGCTGTTTCAACGCCACGAGAAACGTCGATTCTACGTTGATTCTATGTTCGTTTGCGATCTGGGTGTATCTTTGAAATAATCTTTTAAGCCAATGTAAGTTATATTGTTTGCGAAGCGGTCGTAACGTTTCGTTACCTGTCAGCGCGGAGTTTACCGATGTCTATGAACAGCCATAATGATAACGAAATTTAATAAGCGTGTGTAGCCGAGGTATTGTTTAATGCTATATAAATCCTCGTTTATGTTGCTATTTAGGACTTTATAACAGACATTATACGAACTTAGCTCCATTATGTAGGCTATTGCTCACTGTTAGTAATCAAACCAACAACAAAACAGCAAAGGAAAATAAACCAAATTGACACCAAAATGGTCAAATAATTACATTTAATTAATTCATGTGCAATTTGAAAGGATATATTACAAGAGATTACCTCTAACTTTAACGGTTATAACGTTAGTCGGCGTTATAACCGTTGGTCATTTAAAAACGCGACAAGCAACACAGATAATCAAAATAAAATATGTGTAATTTAATTCCTATCGATTAATTCACAACCATTTTGACAAATTTTACACATTTTGATAGAAAATTCAGAAATTAACTGAGAAATAAAAAAAATCTTATCTGGTTGAGCAGAGCTGGGCGGTACAGTTGAAGCCGGAATGACAGCTCATTAACGATGCCGAGTTCGAGCAGTTCCAGTTCTCATTGGCTAGAATTAATCACGTGCTGAAGAGCTGACGCGCCATTTAATGTATTATTATTAAATATTACTTTTTCCTTTTTTCCTTTCAGAAATATTTAATAAATTATTACATCACTATCCAATACCAGCAACAACAATGAATAAATTAACAAATCAGTCAATGATCTGTTTATTCACATGGTTTTATTTTGTCAAATACATTTATTTTATTTAATAAGAGCCTACAATGTATTACAACAAAAACAATGTATACTATTATAATTTATGTCTATGCATAAATGATTTAAATGCAGTGACAAATAACACAAATTCATTATATATATATATCTACCAATATGCTCGCATAAAATTCAAGCCATTCATGTTTGCCTACAAAACCACCACTGGCTCTGCACTGGCTCTGGCTCTGCACCTACCTAAATTCATTACTTCAACCTTATGTGACTTTTTCATTAACAGTTCCCTCCTGGTGGAATGACCTGCCCAACTCAATCCGAGCTGAGTCCTTATCCATCTTCAATAATCGGCTAAAAACACATCTCTTCCATCTTTATTTGACCCTCTAACTCTAGCACTATTTATTCTAATTCTATTCTTTAAAAAAACAAAACGTGCCCCTTTTAGACTTGCACTCTATTCATTTTCTAACTGCTTGTTTTCTTAAAAAAATATAGAAAAATAACACTACCTTCTCTATTATTTTTGTATTCTATCTATTTGTTTTCTTTTTATTTATTATACGATTAACAAAAGCAAAAAAGGCCTCTAACACTATCTTGCTCTATTCTTTTTCTATTCTATCTGTTTTCTTTTTATTATATAATAAAAAAAAAACTTTCTACGTGTACTACATTAAGCTAACTGGGACTTGTTATAGCACTTGCATATTATTGCTCTTTTGTTTATTTTGATTGCTTCCATTGTCCTCATTTGTAAGTCACTTTGGATAAAAGCGTCTGCTAAATGACTAAATGTAAATGTATATAAATACAAACACATGCATGTATATATTTAAGAAAAATATGTTATCCTACATAATATGTGTGTGTATTTTATAGATAACTGTTAGAAAACACTCTCTGTCTTTAGAATGGTTCCAGATATGCCTCACCCCTCCTCTATCTGTTTCTCTCTCTCTCTCTCTCTCTCTTGTATTATGTTTTAAATATCTCTTACTCATATTCGAGGTATGCATGCTTACATGTATGCATTAGCTTTTCTTGGTTCAAATGCCCAAATAAGGACATGAATGCTAGGACTACAAGGTAAAGGAGTTCGTGATGAACTATGAAGCGAGTTCAGCATCCTTCGCCAAAATCTATTCCTAATATGTCCATGTTTTTCTGTACATGTGGCCATTTTATATAAACACATGTTCTTGGCCAAAGATCCTATATGTATGTCATACATTCTCATTGGTTAAAGGGTTGAAACTCCCCTCGACATATGCCTATATAATATCTTTATTTCTATGAATAAATTGAAGTATTGAGAATACATTGAATGTGTGTTTTCTTGCTTCCCGGCCGTATACACTTTAAGGAACTGAGAATTTTTCAAGGCGGCAAAGAGATATCGAGGGACCAATTGTTATTTTTATTAACAATAATAAATATTTACAGTACACACATGTATATTATATTTTTGTTATGGACAATTTGTTGCTTTCATTTTACTGTCATTGTCACAGAAATCTACTTTTAGTGCAACATTTGCATGTAGATAAAAAAATAAAAAAAAAACACAAGGGGCGTGGGGTTTTTTGTGGGCAAGCCCACAGTGGGTTGCCCACAGAAAATCCTCATAGGGCCCCAAATGACCAAACTGCTATGGGCCCTGCATGGGGTAACCCACAAGGGGCCCGAGTGGGTTTAGTGTGGGTTTGCTCTGCCCACACTGTCCCACAGAAAACCCGCAGTGGGCCCGCGCAGGCATGTTTGCTGGGTAGGGGTAGCAGTTGTCATTTCAAAAATGCAAATATCCAGAAAGGTAAGGATCTCAAATAAGTTATCAGTATTTTCAGGGAAATGAATAGCAACAATGATGGCATTAAGATGGATAAGAGATTAAAGGATGTGGTTGTATGTTCAGTCTCCAGTTCTGCTATTATGTGCGCATATATATATATATTTAAAAAAAAAATTTATTTTTGTATTTTTTTTAAGCCAGAGGAGCTGAACACGCAGCGCTGGCTGTAGCATAGATTTTCATTGAAAGGAAGAGGAGGATGGGGAGGGGGGTAGTAATTAGAGTCTCTGGCTCGAGTTCACTGTAGGTGGCGGTAATGCGCGAAGTTGGTGCGATCCGCCAAAAAAAAAAGGAAAGAAGAAGAACAAGAATCATGACAGTTGCCATCGATTATTTATCAGCCTGTCTTTTGGGATGATGGCGATGATGAAGAAGCGCTGCTGAAGCTGCATAAAGCGTAAGATAAACAATATCGCAAATTACATTTAGATGTCATTCTAAGTGGTTAGCAGACTGCCTAAAATTCAGTTTGTCTGCTGTCACCACAAGCGGATTTATATTATACAAACCTTCATTCTTTATCAGTTTCACTAATATGTACTGATGTTAAGCTAAACATTTTATGCAGTTATTGACTTTATCGGTGTTTTGACGTGACAGTTGTCGCTTGTTAGAAGCACTATATGATGATGATGCATCTCATGCTAACACATGAGATATTAAATACATGATACTACTACCCTTTCAAAACATATCATTTATTTAGTTTTTTAAGTGTTAATTTCACCAGCTGTCGTTCAAATCTTGCATGAAAAACATGAATTACAGTTAAATGAGCGCTAACATGAAAGTCATCATATACAATGGGATTGAATACTTATTTCTTTTTATTATTATATGTCTTCAAAATTGTGCATCTTTCAGTACTAATAATTGCCCATCAGTGGAACAAAATCTGCAAATACAAATCAAGCAGGCAGGCTGCTTTGTATATTTTTACAGCGCTAAAAAGATACAGATATATATACTTCAAAACAGACAATAACAAATATAATAAATAACCCTTTAGGTAGAGTGCAGTATAAATAGTATGACATATGTGCAATGTAGTGTAAAGGGATATGAAATTGTAAATAATATATGTAGTATAAATGGTAATAATATAGGCAAGTCAGTAATAAAATAGTGAGTAGTAAACAGTAAATTAATACAATAGCATAAGTAGTATAATACTATCATAAAATAATATAGATAATATAAATAGATAAGTAAAAGCAAATATTTTATATTAAGTGTGGAATAATACAGAATAATATAAACAATAATGGTAGTAAGTAGTAAATTAAATAGAGATTAGTGAGAAACAATAAAAAGTGAAAGTGATATTACGTGTGGCCAAGAAAGGTGTCCCATACTTGGAATTTGTGCTTTGCATTTATCCCATCTATGTGCACAGTGCATTTGTGAGTAGTGAACAAATGCAGTGGGCAGCCATTTTGCTGTGGCCCCCGGGGAGCAGTTGAGGGTTCAGTGCCTTGCTCAGGGGCTCCTCAGTCATGATATTGATGGTGGAATTGAGCACTGTTCCTTCACTCCCCGAACCTGCGACCTTTGGGTTACAAGTCTGACTCTCTAACCATTAGGCCACAACTGCCCAATAAAATAGTATTGGTATAATAATAGCATAAATGTCTATATGTGACCCGTGCTGACAAAATGAGTCGGAATGTGCACAAGCTAATTTAGAGCTACAGGCAAAAAAAAAAGTGAAAAATGCCGATTTTAGTCAAATTTGAGATTTTCACAAAAATAAGTTAATGAAGCCCTCGTTTAGCAATTCCAGTACTCCAAATAGTAATTAAACATCTAAAATGATCTTTATTTGTACATTTTCTGAGAAGAGTACCTTTTCTCTGCTCGCTTCTCTCGTTGACTCTCATCAAAGCACGCATATAAAGACTAGGGGTGCTCCGCTACCGATCACTATCGGCCGATAATCACGTTGGGATGTTTAATCGGTAGGGTTGGGTACAGAAACCCGGTACCAATATGGCACGGTACCTATTTAACTGGTATGTACTAGAACCGAATCTGAACGCAGATTTCGGTGCCTCATTTCGGTGCCTGAGCGATCGATTGAAATATTTGTCCTCTGGTTCTCCGAAACGGACGTAAAAAGCATCATCACTGGCACCGCTCGTGAAAAATTATTTCCTGACTGAGAAAATGCATGTGAACTCAAGTCGGAAAGCTCTGTAGTAACGAGAGTGTCCATGTTGTTTTCACATGCCGACTTATAAGCAAATGAGAGCATCCGAGGAGCGCGTGAATGCAGTAATTACACTTGCTCTGATGGCAGCAGGTAGCCTTCCGTTAACTAAGCTAAACATGCTTAAATTAAAATGCCTAAAGCTAAACCTTCCTTGTATTCACATTTTTAAACCTGTTGTCCAACAAAAGAGAAAATGATTACCTTTTTACTCCACAGCACCAGTCAAATGCTTCCTTTTGTGATCTGATGAGGCTTCTTGTCACAGAAGACAAGATGAGGCAGAAAATATATTTCATATGCTACTTTAAAAAGAATACATCGATTAGCAATAGATTATAAATTAGGGTGACCATACGTCCTCTTTTCCCCGGACATGTCCTCTTTTTGGACCTACAAAAATGCGTCCGGCTGGGATTTCTTAATTGCCCAAAATGTCTGGGATTCAGCTGTTTTCTTAATCCCACTCCCGCTGAATCTGACCATTGCCGCCTGCTCCCGCAACGTGTTTCGCTCCCGCGATTTTCGTGTCCACATTTTTAAACATTCTAATATTGTGTATAATTTTGGCGCATCAGGGAGCTGCTTTCAGGATGCGGTGTATTTAAATATTTTTGAAGAGCGTTTGCGCTGTTTACTTTCACTTTCAATTTCGCGATCACACGCACTCTGTGTAAAGGGAGCACATCTTACAAGATCAGATATTTGTCAATGTGCTCAGCATCTGTTGAGCAGCAAATGCTCCAGCATGGTCTTGTCAGTCATCTCTCCTTATTCTCGACCTGTGATCAGTCAAAGCTGACTCTGGTAGCTCTTGTTGGATGCAGGGTTGCCAAGTCTGCGTTTTTTCCACAGAATTGGGCTTCTTTTAAACTGTTGCCATGGGTTGATTTTCCCAAGTGGGTTTCTTGTTGGATGCAGGGTTGCCAAGTCTGCGTTTTTTCCACAGAATTGGGCTACTTTTAAACTGTTGCCATGGGTTGATTTTCCCAAGTGGGTTGTTTGAAATATTGCATAAATTACATTTGACTGCACTGCAAAAAATGCTTTTCTAGCTTAGATCTTTTGTCTTGTTTCCAGCCAAAATATCTAAAAATTCTTAAATCAAGAAGGATTTTCTAGACAAGTAAAAATTATTGTCTTGTTTTAAAAAAAAACAAGTCGAATTGAAGTGAGTTTTGCTTGAAACAATCAAAATAATCTGCCAATGGGGTAAGAAAAATAATCTTGTTT
>NW_015506747.1:11537-22211 GCF_001515645.1 Sinocyclocheilus grahami
GTTTCAAGCAAAAACTCACTTGAATTCGACTTGTTTTTTCTGAAACAAGACAAAAGATCTAAGCTAGAAAAGCATTTTTGCAGTGTGAGATGCTTGTATTGAAACATTTTGCATTCTACCTATGATAAAACTTTCATGGACTTCTACATTAACTGTTCCCTCCTAGTGGAATGACCTTCCCAACTCGATCCAAGCAGCTGAGTCTTTAATATTTTCAAGAAACGGCTGAAAACACATCTCTTTCATCTTCATTTGACCCTCTAACTCTAGCACTCTCTATTCTAATGCTACTTCTAATTTTATCTGCTTGTTTTTTTTTATTAAAAAACTTGACCCTCTAACATTTGCACTCTCTATTCTATTTCTATTCTAAAGGCCAATCCAACTTTTTGGGGGATTATTTATTTATTTATTAGAATTTTTTTAGTAAGTATCGGTTCAGGCACCGTTTAGGCACCGGAACCGTTTTAAAAGTATCGATAAGGCACCGGTAAAAACCCTTCATATTTCTTCATTAAATAACATTAAATAATTATAAAGTAATTTGAAAACCTTGTGCGAGACGTAATTTCACAAATAACGTGAGTGAATCACCGCGCGCGCTCTCTCTTTCTCAAAATAGACAAATGGCTTCAAATCACCACACATCGCGTCTGTCTATAAGCGAGCTGCACGCTGCACAGTTTACACAGGAATTGTCACTTGCACAATCGAGGCAGTGTTACATCATCACTAAAGTTTATAAATTGCATTACTCGTTAAATTCTTACCAGTGTTTAACTATTCAGTGCTCGCGCGCTCTCATGGAGACCGTGTGCTCATGCACACTCGCAGCGCACACACATAACCCCAGGTTCACATTCACTCCGTTTGCAGTGCATATGTGGTGCGTATTCTTTTCCAAGCTCATGTTAATGAATTAAAGCGTTCACACTGCACCCGGCAGTGCGTTCCAGTAGCGGTTGCATCTGCAGCAGTGCAGAGATCGTTTCCGCAATGAGTCTATTGCTGCGCTACAAGCGAAGAATTAAAGTAACAGCGCATTTTTTGCAGTAAATATGAACATGGATTGACACGAAAATGTAGCAATTACACCATAAATGCATATTATTAAAGTCAACTGTGTTTCACAGTCAGCACATGGCTTTTTGGCTAGGTTTAAAGGGAAAGAGCACTTTTAGATAAACAAGGCAAAAATAGATGGCACTCGTGGAGGTAGGAAAGCAAAGTTCTTTATGAACCGCAGGATGACTATTTCTGTCAATGGTAAGTTTGTGATAACGTAAGAAAAGTAGTTTAAGCAACTTAATATATAAATCTAAGTAAATGCAAAAGTAAAAAGCATTGAATACAGCCATGGATCAGTAGCGGACTCCTGTGTGAAAGCACAGTCTGTGCTTCTTCCCCTCTCACAAGAGTCACCTAAGAGGGGAATTCCCCCCATTTTCAAAAATGAAATTCAGGCCCTGAATAAATGTCTAAAAATCCTGATTGGAGTATCACTATAAATAGGTATAAATGATAAAAAGAAGGACCTGGATTATCCCTCGAGTCTCACCCAATCAGATACTATTCGCCCCTGCCTGGACCTTTGCCTTGTACCTGGATTATCCCTCTTGCCTTGCCATCAATATACCTGTTTGCCATTGTCTGACCTATGCCTGTTTTTGACCACGTCTCTTATGAATAAAGCCTTGCAGATGGATCCGCACACTTCTTGTATTCCCTCCGTTACAGAATACACGGCCCTACAAGGATCCTGCAGCTTTTCAGAGGAACATTGGCCAGGTATGGACACGGCTTGGCCAGGTATGGATCACTAGAGAACTATGTTCGCGAATTTTTAGCCATAGCACACTATTCTGATCTACCAGACTGTCTTTTGATATCGTTTTTTTTGTGATGGCCTTAATCAACCTCTACGATCTGAGCTTAGACGCGAGGTTCTGCGTTCGTCACTGAGTTGTTTTTTGGATTTTGCTTTGTTGACTGTTGGCTCTCTATTCACTGTGGTTATCGCGGAGGACCGCGACACCGCATTCACTCGTGTAATGGCCCCCGCACTAGATTACGCTCACAAAATGGCGGACACAACAGAGCCCCGTTATGTGAAAGTTGATCTTCATGAACCAAGTCAAATCACAGTTGATCATCGTGAGTCAAGTCAAGTCACAGCTTATCTTCCTGAGTCCAGTCAAGTCACAGCTGATCTTCCTGAGTCCAGTCAAGTCACAGCTGATCTTCCTGAGTCCAGTCAAGTCACAGCTGATCTTCCTGAGTCCAGTCAAGTCACAGTTGATCATCGTGAGTCAAGTCAAGTCACAGCTGATCTTCCTGAGTCCAGTCAAGTCACAGTTGTTCTTCTTGAGTCAAGTCACAGTTGATCGTCATGCGCAGTCCGGAACGCTGTTGTTGAGCCATGTTTCCGTGAACACAAAAACACAACAGTCTCTTACAGTCCTCTGAGTTGAGCGTAGTAGTCGGATGTAGTCCAGTTTATTGTCTAAAGAGCGTACGTTAGCCAGTACGATGGTGGGGATAGCCGGCTTGTGTGGGTTAGCCGCTAGCCTAGCCCGGATACCTCCGCGCTTACCCCTCTTCTGCTTCCTCTCGCGCCGCTTGTGGCGCCTCCGCTGTGGGCGAGATGCAGCAGTGGGGGTCGGTGATGGTGTGGGCCTCCGGAGCAGACCGAGATCCCGCAGCTCTTCGGCGTGCGCAGAGTTTAACTCTAAGAATGTGGTTCTGCCGACATCGAGCAGAAACTCACGACTATATGCGCGCTTAGAAACAAATAGACGTGACGAATGCGTACAAAAGATAATGGTACACCGTTTACCATCCCCAGTCTTGTTCGGTAGCGGAACGTTTGAATCAAACGATAAAAGATCGAATTACGAAAGCATGCATGGAGACAGGTCGAAATTGGGTCGACGTACTACCTGCAGTCTTGGCCGAAATAAGAATGTCCCCCTCATCGACAACAAAGATGTCTCCATTTGAAATACTAATGGGCAGACCGTTCCCCACCCCGTGGGTTAAGGGTCGTGCTGGTAATCTCTCCACAGGTGACACGGAGGTGATCATCGCGGATTACGTGGATTCCCTGGTCAAAACTTTAAATAGCATAAATGGTGATGTTTCTCTCTCTCTCCCTCTTCCTGCAGAGAAGCCGACTTATTCTTTTGCTCCAGGCCAACAGGTGTTGATAAAGTGCCTGAAACCTCCAAAGCTCGGAGAGCCAAAGTATCTTGGACCTGCGACTGTCATCACTGTGATGCGGACAGGGGTGCTGACTGATTTCCAGCCACAGTGGATCCATGCAAGCAGGCTGAAGGTGGCTCCGGAGACAGGAGGGGATCTGTGATCGTATCTGGAGTTGGATCGAGTTCGAGGAGCTGAGAGAGGAGTCGAGGTGCGGAAGGAGAAGCAAGAGTTTACAATCATCATTCCTGATAGTTGTGTGGCCATGGTTATGAGACAAATGATATTCCTGGTCATTCTGATAAGTTTGTTTTACTTGTACGCACACTTTTATAAGTACAGGTAATGAAACGTGGCTTGGGCATGATGATGATGGGAAAAAGGGGTCTTGTTATGTCTGTACAAAAATGCCCCACAGTGCGGTCGGTCCTTGGGTAATTGTTGAAGCCCCACCACCACAAGATTGGGAATGCATTTCTTTTATTAGTGTTGCAGGCTTGGTTCCTGCTTTGAAGACTTCTGGACAATGGAGGTGCAGACCAAATGGTACAATATGGTTTATACCCCAAGTGTTTGTAAGAGTGACAATCGTGAGTTCAATCCCTGACTCATTATTTTGTGTAGAAAGAATTGAAGGAGAACAGAAGTTGGGTGAAATTCCATTGCGCAAGTGTGATCGCGTTTATCAATATTGCCAAATGAAAAGTATTACATGCTGTCATTATTGTCTTTTGAATGCAGGAGAAGTTAAAATAGAGGAATGTGCTAACAAGAATCCACTTCCCATAACGACCGTGGTTGTTTATGGGTGGAGTAATGAAACTATAAGAGAAAAATGTGATTTCTTCTGTTCTTATGGAGGAGATCCAAGATGCCGTATGTATGTCCCAAATAGAAGGGGAACCAGAGCTTTAAGAGACTGGTTCTGGCTCTGTGGACATTGAGTGTATACTTCTCTCCCAGGGGACTGGAGTGGGAGATGTGCTCTAGTAATTTTAGAAGAACATTCTATGGTTGTTCGACTTCATCATCAAGAGAAAATGTGTGTGTGTAGCTGAGAATGAGACAAGAAGCGCTATTTTAGAGCTCCTACATGCTGGCTTCTTAAGAAAATTATTTGCGTTAAATATGCATCCAGGGGACATAGTTATGTGAGTCATTCCACGAAACCGGTACGATTTGAGTCCCTCTGACCTTTTTAAGTGTATTGTATCTATTGGGTCCCCAAAATCTATTTTTAAAAGCTTTTTGTATTAATTGAAATGCCTCCTTTAATAAGGTTAAAAAACATGACATACACTTTATCTTTATATTAGAAATTATCTTGTTTTTTTCAGTTGACACCACCTATTTTGTCATGTCCCTCATGGCCTTCTATGAAAGTGTACTTGGGATATGAATAATAAAATTAGAAAAAAGTCCATACATTTTGCCATTCTCATAAATATCTATCTGTGCTTTTTTGCTGGTCATGTTTTTTTCTAAGTAAATTCATGATTATTCATTAAAATCATATTATTTAGTTCCGTACCTCAGTAACCCCTCAACCGCGTTACACAAATAATTATCCCCCCATAAAAATTATTAACTGATCCTTATGTGACATCATTAACAGGAAGTGACATCATATAAGTCTTCTGAACAACATTGTGGGCAGACATAGGCAAGTTCCCACCTTCTTTTATAACTATAACTTATTAATATTGTGATATTGTGGTTGTCAAGCTTAACGACTCAACCCCGTTACATCAAATAAAGATAGAAATCTATTACTTGTGAAAATTATCTTTTTATTTCAACAATATACATAATTTCTTAATATCATGCATGCCTTGTGCTCTCCTGTTATTCACTACATTTAGAGCAGTGGCCATTTTGAGCAAAAAATCACAACCCCGTCACACTCAACCCTGTTACTTATTCGATCATAATGGGGTTGTGTGATTGTGATGGGGTTGTGTTTTTAACACTTTGGTTTTGAAGTTATTCAGTAATTTAAATGAATTATTATATTTGATCAAGAGTCTTATACCACATGCATATGTTAAATGTAGTAATGTCCATGTTAAAGCTGTGTGTGCATATGTGTGTTCTGCCTAGACTTTCACATCTCAGTGTTAAGTAAATTGCTCTGAAAGAATATTTGATTTAATGATATCAATTTAAACATCTACAGACATCTATGAGTATCATGCATGTGGCACGTCTAAATGCTGATCCTAAAAAAAGGGAGAAATACCTGCAGAATGAACGCCAGAGATGGAGAAAAAATTTAGAGAAAGGGAAAAAGAAAGGTATCAATGAGTTAAGTGAAAGACAACAGCGTAGAAAGTGGAGAGTAGCTTACAAAAGAAGCAAGGAGAGGAGAGAATCACTGAGGAACTTAATAACCACTCCTCCACAATGTCCAGATCATGCCCCAGAGCAGTATCCATGTCCAGGATCTTCCAGGTAGAGGAATGAGCAGTTAAGGGTGTATGAAAACGACTAGGCTGAGTGTTAGAAAGTGTAATTAAATTAAAAGTGTAGTTAATAAGTTATATTAGTTGTTTAGGTTGTATGTGATAGTTTACTGACTGAAAAACCATCCGATTGATAGCTGCTCGCCGTTTTGGCAGCCATCAACCAGATTCCTTTTTTCAAGACCTTTTACCCATCTACAGTGCATCCGGAAAGTATTCACAGCACTTCACTTATTCCACATTTTGTTATGTTACAGCCTTATTCCAAAATGGATTAAATTCATTATTTTCCTCAATTTTACAAACATACCCCATAATGACAAGGTGAAAGAATTTTGTTTGAAATCTTTGCAAAGTTATTAAAAATAAAAAAAAAACGGGAAAAAAAATCACATGTACATAAGTATTGCCATGACACTCAAAATAGAGCTCAGGTGCATCCTGTTTCCACTGATCATCCTTGAGATGTTTCTACAACTTGATTGGAGTCGACCTGTGGTAAATTCAGTTGATTGGACATGATTTGGAAAGGCACACACCTGTCTATATAAGGTCCCACAGTTAACAGTGCATGTCAGAGCACAAACCAAGCCATAAAGTCCAAGGAATTGCCTGTAGCTCTCCGAGACAAGATTGTATCAAGGCACAGATCTAGGGAAGGATACAGAAAAAATTCTGCTGCATTAAAGGTTTGCAGAAGCATGTAGTCTACGTTACTCTTAGTGGAAGAAGTTTGAAACAACCAGGGCTGCGTTTCCCAAAAGCATTGTAAGCTTAAGCTGATTGTAGCTCCATTTGTGTTCAGCGGCAGGGACTGACGGACTCCTCAGAGTAGAAGGAAAGCTCAACACAGCAAAATATAGAGATAGCCTTAATGAAAACCCTGTCCAGAGCATTCAGAACTTCAGACTGGGCAGAAGGTTCACCTTCCAACAGGACAATGACTCTAAACACACAGCCAAGATAACAAAGGAGTGGCTACGGGACAACTCTGTGAATGTGCTTGAGTGGCCCAGCCAAGAGCCCAGACTTGAATCATATCTAACATCTCTGGAGAGATCTGAAAATGCCTGTTCACCGATGCTCCCTATCCAACCTGATGGAGCTTGAGAGGTCCTGCAAAGAAGAATGGGAGAAACTGCCCAAAAATAGCATCATACTTAAAAAGACTTAAGGCTGCAATTGTTGTCAAAGGTGCTCCAACAAAGTATTGAGCAAAGTCTGTGAATACTTATGTACATGTGATATATATCTATATTTGATCAATTTCCAAAGATTTAAAATAAACTTCTTTTACATTGTCATTATGGGGCATTGTTTGTAGAATTTTGAGGAAAATAATGAATTTAAGACATTTTGGAATAAGGCTATAACATAACAAAATGTGGAAAAAGTAAAGTGCCCTGAACAATTTCCAGATGCACTGTATTCAGTCAGTTTATAATGTTCTAATGTATACTATGTTATTGTTGTTTTTCCTGCAGTCAGGTTAATAAAACTCTGTTCAATTGCAATGTATATATGTTGTTTTTCTTGGTAACAATGAAATACAGTGTTTATAGAAAATCTTACAGTGAACAAGTAAAAAACAACTATTTATTTGTTAAGATGTATTTGTCTCTTCAACCCCGTTACCATCTTTAACCTCGTTACCCTAGTCTCAACCCCATCACACCTACATTTTTATTAATTATTTTTTTTAAGTTTCTGAATTTTATTTTTAATGTTTGTTGAATTCAGTCTGAAATGTTCAGAGCAATCATAAGCATACTGATTTTAGCTCAAATTCTGAAGTTAAGCCACTTTTTTGATCAAAAATTACGAGGTTGCGGTCACAAAAAGTGCCCATTTCAGGCTTTAGTATAGCAAAAGTGTGAGATTTTATGTAACTTTTATATTTACAAATACTGAATTAGTGTGAGGGACATCTCATTAATAGGAAAATGTTGATTTCATTACAAATACATTTTATAAACATATTCAGAGAGCTCCCATAGTGTCCATAACGGGGTTGAAGACTAATAGTGCCCATATCTTAAAATAATGACCAATAATAATAGGGATTTGATGCCTAAGGTGGGAAAATATGTTTTTCTGGAAGTTAAATATGTCATTAATGTTGTGGGGTGTTCAGAAAAGTAATACTTTTGGGTAAAAAAATCTAAAAATGTGAAAGCCCAAATCGTACCGGTTTCGTGGAATGACTCAGGTATTGGACGCATATGTTGAATGTGTTATGAATGGATGAAACAGAAGCATCCGGATTGGATTAGGGTATAAATGCTGAGTCAGGGTATTTCTATTGGTCGCACTCTGCTGCCATGGCTGTATGACTGTTGCAAGAAAATAAAGCTTCAAAATACTTTTGTCTCAAACCGTCATTGAAATGGAAAATTGCCACAACAGAAAGCAAAATCAGAGCCAGTATCAAGAACATTAGATAAGACAACCATACAAAATGAGATCCAGTATATGACACCTTGAGTGAGTAGGAAAAGTTACATGTTGAGTTAGATTGAAATAATCCAGCACAGACATCAATTAATTGCACTGTACAGTGTTTTCATGTATATTAACATCACCAAGCAAAATAACAGATGAATGAGTAGCACAAACAAGAGTAAGTAATTCACTGATGTCAGAGAAAAAATCTGAATGAGATTTTGAGAAGATTAAGATTACAGCCAGTGAGGTATGATCAGTTATTTTCAGCGCTAGGTATTCAAAAGATGCAACATCATTAAACTCAATCTAGGAGATTTTATACTTTCACGGCAAACTACAGTCAGTCCTCCAACTCTGCGACAGAGACGCAGTTGAGAAAGGTAGATGCACCCAGGTGTTGTTCAGAGGTTTAAATTGAAGAAGTCATTGGGTACCCGTCAAGTTTCCATCAAAAGTAACATGTCCAAGTTTGCGTCAATAATTAAATCGTTTTCAAAGACGAGAACAGAGCGTAAAGGCCTCAGATTTCTGAAGTTGATTACACAATTTCACTGTTGTGTTTTACAAGAAGCATGGGTGTTAGTACATAAGCGGAATATTTGAAGTAGAGCATTGATAAGACTACACTGTAAAAAAATGCTGTAAAAATACTGCAAATTTTGCACAGCAATTTACCGTTCTTTATTAATACAGTTGAATACTGTAAATTGCAATGCAATTTACTACTGTTCAGTTTCACAGGATAATGCAGTATTTTTGGCAATAGAGGCTATTTACGCTTAGTGCAAATAGCAATAGATGTTATTTACACTAAGTGAAAATAGCATATTTTCTTAGCGATGGATGCCATTTACACTAAGTGCAAATAGCAGCATTTTTTAGTGATATGCCATTTACACCAAGTGCAAATAGCTATATATTATATTTACACTGTTAAAATAGCAGGATTTTCTACTATTTATACTACTTATTGCAAATAGTGGCAATTATCTGCACCTTAGTATTGTAGTACATTATAAAACAGTAAGCAATAACTTATTGAGTGTAAATTTTAATTTTAATTCAAATTATTATAGTATATTATAAAACAGTATGCAATAATAACTTATTGAGTGTAAATTGTAATTTTAATTCAAATTATTAAATGGGTGGCACATTATTGGGACAATCTCTCTACACCTATCCTAACCCTACCCGATACTTTATTTTCAACTTTTTGATTATTTCCTTCATTTTTATTGAAAATAAATGCTTTTCTGATGTGATGTGAAATTTGAAAAGGGAGAAAAAAAGTTTGCCAAAAGGTGGATTCTAACCAGGGTCGATCACGTCAAAATGAGTAGGACACACGTTTTACTATCTGCGCCACAGGAACTGACGACTGTCGACTGTCTTTTGTAATGTTGACTAGCCGAATTACACATTGGTGGGCGGAGTTAGTGTAAAAAGCCTCTGCCATCAAGGCAGTCTATTTGCACTTATGGTGCATTTCCACTGGCATGAGCGCAGCAGTTCAATTAATTCCTATGGATGTTGAGTTTAAACGCTGGCACGGTGTATTATGGGATTGAAAGCGGCGCGGAGAAAACGTTGACAGCGGCTGAGAGTGTCAAAAATATTGGGCATTCCTCGACTTTATGCAAATGAAAATTAAAAAAATGCATTCTGATTATTTGCGGGTTGGGTTGCGGGTGGATAAAATAAATCATTAATGATGCACATATTAACTACATTTTCTAAAATATGAGCATGTTTTAAATGGGCTACAGAAATTGAATAAACTGTAAATTAACATTCAAAGTTATTCAACAAAACATTATTTAGTCAAAAGCAGTGAGGGATTTTCTCTGTCTTTGTTTGTTTTATTAACATTAATGACTAGGGAT
This sequence comes from Sinocyclocheilus grahami, assembly GCF_001515645.1. Lineage (NCBI taxonomy): Eukaryota > Metazoa > Chordata > Actinopteri > Cypriniformes > Cyprinidae > Sinocyclocheilus > Sinocyclocheilus grahami. Next base: position 21,532 of record NW_015506747.1, read on the forward strand.
GTAACGATTCACTCAACTCAATTTGATTCACGATTTTGATTTCACGATTCGATTCGATTCATTTATAATCAATTTATTTATTTTTTACCAAATGAGATTTAAGACAAATTATAAATTAAATGTGTCCTTTTATTATTGCTTGGACAAAATGCTGCATGTTTCTTTGTGAAATTGAAATATAACACTATCATAATATACTAATATAGCACTTGCATATTATTGCTCTTCTGTTGGTTTTGATTGCTTCTATTGTCCTCATTTGTAAGTCACTTTGTAGGACACACGTTACAGATGATTCGTTACATGATTGGTGGAGAATGCAGGCATGATAAAATGAAAGTTATGAGTTTAAACACTGTCAACTTAAAAGTGTGTGCGTGATAGTCCAGGTTAAAATAGGGCGTGACTTGAGATGCGTTGTTGTGTCCCTCTGCTGAATATGCAAATGGTTCCATAAATTTCATTCCTTATGTCTCTCTTCTGTACTGAGTTAAGCTTTAACCCTTTCCTATACTAAATGTATGCGTGTGTGTGTGTGTATATGTGCATGTTAGACCAGTTTATGTAGTATGTTAGACTAGTTTAAGTGTTTATGTAGTTAATAAAACCTTACTTGTATCACACTTGATGTGGTTCATTGTTTGCTTATAACTGGAGTCACTTAATCATGCAGATTTATG
>NW_015506747.1:22636-31318 GCF_001515645.1 Sinocyclocheilus grahami
TTTAAAATTAGAGGCAACCACTGCATTTTAATCATGATCCAAACAAAGATGCTGCATACATGCAACATGAGCAGTTTTTAATCTAAATTAGATTGCATAGCAAAAACAGAATGGTTTGACTTCAGTTTTGTGAAACTATACATAAAAAATATCTGCATGAAACAGACATAGCAGAGCTGAATGAGACGCAGATTCACTCTCTGCCAGCAGGTGGCGCTTAAAGCGTTTCATTGGTTTTCGCTGTAAACAAAGCAGCGCTGCACTTATGAACTTTAATATGCATTATACAGAGGCAAGATGAAAAGAAATAATACCATCTACACTTTTCTAAAGACAGTAAGTTCCCCTCAGACATACATTCATATAAACTCTTACCCCTAAATGAATCGCGATTTGTTTAGCATCTCAACCGATTTGAATCGTCACATATTTGAATCGATTTTCAACCGGCTCGCAGTTAATCGTTACATCCCTAGTAATGCGATGTATGCACAACCCCGCAACGAAATTCAGGACCTGATTAAACATAATTCTATTATACAGAGAATTGTGAAATAGATTTTCATGAGTTTATTTATTTTTACAAAACTTTCCAGGCCTAGAAATTGCTGGTCAATGACCTTTCCAGGTTTTTCATGACCGTATACGAACCATAATGTTATGATCGGTGCGGTTATCTAAATCAGACAAAAATACAGGTACAGGCGGTTGGCGGGTGGATAATTTATTTGAAGCTGGTTTAGTAAGTTTACATCTGTCAATGTTCTTTTCCGTGGGAGGAGAGGAGAAGAGAGATAAGCTGAAAGAACCCACTAGTGTGAGGGTTCAGATACACACTTCAGATACATCAACACTTCAAATCACTGCATTCAAGACCACAAGATGCTACCGAATGCTAACCGCTAGCCTTCAATGCTAATAGCTTGTTCTTTTCAGTGGGAGGAGAGGAGAAGAGAGATAAGGTGAAAGAACCCACTAGTGTGAGGGTTCAGATACACACTTCAGATACATCAACACTTCAAAACACTGCATTCAAGACCACAAGATGCTACCGAATGTTAACCGCTAGCCTTCAATGCTAATAGCTTTGCATAGGCTTCAATGCAAAAGCGTTAGCTTCAGTTAGCTTAGCTCATGCTAGGCTAGTTGTTTACAAATAGCTCAAAAATGGCGCTGGCGAACTGCGCTTGCGCACTTGACAGTTACCCCGGAAAAGGTTTCTTAGAACTTCTGGGTTACGGGTGTCACTATGGCAACGTACTTTGCAGTACACTAGCATAAAAGTTACACAGTTTACGGTTACAATCAGCTTACGCTCTTCACATGAAATGGCGGTGCATTTCACACTGAACAACCAAAAAGCACTCTTTAGATTCTTATCTTTATAGCGCTGAACACTCATCTCATTCGAGTGAGGTAAATTAATGTACAGATTTACTGCAATTAATACAATAACTGTTATTGAGATCTCGGCGGATCTCAGCACTTATTTATACAGACAAAAACACACGTGGATTTAACCACAATTCTCCCATAAAATAACGTTCGGACACTCTCTGAGTGCCGCGTTTTCAAGTTCACTAGTTTTAGTGAATAAATGGCAAGAGAGCATTAATTAGCTAAGTTAATTCTCAAGCTGGGAGATGAATAGCATAGACGAATTTGGAAGTGGAACACGCACCAACAAATCGAACTATGAAGGCCTTTTAAGAGAGAGAAAAACAAGTAACACGCTCGCTTCTCTCTTCGTGCGCTTTAGAGCAACTTAGTTTTTGTCAAAATTTAAATGTTTTTACTGCAGTTCACTTCTTTAAATCACTCGAGTTGCACATTCAAACATTCAACACGCTGGCATGCCACAATAGTATACAGTAACACAACAAACTCTGTTTCTCTGTATCTAATCTATTCTTCCGGATAACAATAGAATAGATTCACAATAATGTCTTGGTTTTATGAATTTAAGCCAAATCTGCCCGCTTTCGATACTCCACCAATATGTAAGGACATTAACTATTTTATTTTAGCTCAGGTTTTCAGAGGGGGGAATCGAATCTTTAGATTCAAAATCAAAATCAAGTTGGGACACTGTACAAATTGTGAGTAAAAAAGGAATGGAATAATTTACAAATCTCATAAACTTATATTTTATTCACAATAGAATATAGATAACATATCAAATGTTGAAAGTGAGACATTTTGAAATGTCATGCCAAATATTGGCTCATTTTGGATTTCATGAGAGCTACATATTCCAAAAAAGTTGGGACAGGTAGCAATAAGAGGCCGGAAAAGTTAAATGTACATATAAGGAACAGCTGGAGGACCAATTTGCAACTTATTAGGTCAATTGGCAACATGATTGGGTATAAAAAGAGCCTCTCAGAGTGGCAGTCAATGAACTCCAATCAATTAATTTTTATTAATTATTTTTTTTAAGTTTATGAAAAAACAATTTAATGTTTGTTGAACTCAGTCTGAAATGTTCAGAGCAATCATAAGCATACTGATTTTAGCTCAAATTCTGAAGTTAAGCCACTTTTTTGATCAAAAATGATGAGGTTGCGGTCACAAAAGTGCCTATTTCAGGCTTTAGTATTGCAAAAGTGTGAGATTTTATGTAACTTATATTATACAAATACTGAATTAGTGTGAGGGACATCTCATTAATAGGAAAATGTTGATTTCATTACAAATACATTTTATAAACATATTCAGAGAGCTCCCATAGTGTCCATAACGGGGTTGAAGACTAATAGTGCCCATATCTTAAAATAATGACCAATAATAATAGGGATTTGATGCCTAAAATATGTTTTTCTGGAAGTTAAATATGTCATTAATGTTGTGGGGTGTTCAGAAAAGTAATACTTTTGGGTAAAAAATCTAAAAATGTGAAAGCCCAAATCGTACCGGTTTCGTGGAATGACTCACGTACGTTTCTGTAAGATGAATGTAAAGTGCAATGTAATTAGCATGTGCTTCCTTTTCACATCGGACAGAAAAGTGAACTTGATAAAAATACAAAAATAATAAAATATACATGAAAAATAATGTCTCATATATGATTTAGATGACAGATTTAAGTTTTTTAATTTAATTTAAAAAAAAATTAAATTAAAAGAAAAAGATGTAATTGGATTAATCAGAGCTCATTAGAAACCCACCTCTCCCATGCAGGGACAGTGCAGAAAGAGAACAGGAGGTGCAAAGACAGGAAATTAAGACCAACATTGATTCAGAAATTTAAAGGGGAAGGTGCACACACACACACAGACAGGCATATCAGGTACACATTTGAAAATGTTTGTGTAATTCTACATATATGAACAAAATACTTTCTATACCTGTTACACATCCACATACTTACAACGAAAAAACAGATGATCCATGGTTTCAATGTCATCACAGAATATACATTTATTAGAATCAAATCCAAAACAGATGATCCGTGGTTTCAATGTCATCACAGAATATACATTTATTAGAATCAAATCCAAATCTAAGTCTTAAGTACTCACTGGATGGATATATCCCAGGGGTGGCGAATGTCGGTCCTGGAGAGCCGCAGCCCTGCAGAGTTTTGCTTCAACCCTAATCAAACACACCTAAACAAGCTAATCAAGGCCAGAAGGGTTACTAGGAAGCTACAGGCAGGGGAGTTTTAATTAGGGTTGGAGCTGAGCTCTGCAGGACTAGAGTTTGCCACCCCTGACATATCCCATTTAAAATTAAAAAATTAATTTCTTTAATTTTGGGAGATAAAGGAAATTTTATGTATTTAGTTCTAAGAATATGAATGGTATCTTTTTGGAAGTTATAAGAAATTGAATATCTGTAGACTACGATAGGATAAGAAATGTTGTAAATACATATTTCTAATAATTTTGTTTGAAAGTTGACCTTCACAGCCTTCAATTAACAGTGGAGGTAAACACAAGGTCATGGGGTTCGAATAAAAGAGAGTTTCTTTGATTAGACAAATAATAGAGTTAGGGATAGCTTTAATAACAGATTCAAATTTAGCCCGATTGCAACTTAAATGTTTAACACAGAAATTCTCATATGATATAATACAATGTCATACAATGATTTGATTCTAACTGTAATGCAGGGTGCAAACTAAGAGGGAGCTAGGGGAGTCCCCTGAAAACATGATTTGTGAAATTTTGGTGGGTCTCAAAAAATATTGACAATGTGTCATTTTGACGTGCAATTTCAGTTTTGTGTAATGTGATCATCGTGGATTATTATGTGTAAAACTGCAAAAATATCATTCATTCATGCATGACGGCGATTTAAACCTAATTCACTCCAATAAAGATACCTATACATGCTATTCTTGTCATGAGCATCAAGGTGTGGGGGCACTGCGGTGCAAATTCCACTCATGTTTAGTACATGTAAACTCAAAGATTCGTAGAAAAAATATGGAAGTTGGAGGCCGTTGATCTGCGCGCGAAGTCCTTGAAATCCATTCTGCAGTTAGCTTCATATAGCCACCATGGCAAAAAGAACACATGGCAGTTTCATTCATTTTGGTTTTACTAAGAAATTGTGTAGTGATGACATTAATAACATGACCGATTCACCTACTGCAAGCCCTGTTAGCACACCTCCCACCAGGGTGACAACGCAAGAAGAAGCTGAAGAAATAAAGTCCTCTCTGGCTGAAGATGGTGGTGGTAACAGCTCATCAGAGGCCGGTCACGATCCTAACCCCTCTTGCTCCTCTCTCCCGTTAAACTGGAACAGCAAGCAGTGGAGAGACTGGAAGAGCCAATATACATGGCTTTTTGTTAAGGATGGAAGCTTGGGGTGCATCGCTTGTAGGGACGCAAAAACCCTTCTTCTGTCTGAAAAGGTAGAAGAAGGTAGAACTTGTCTGAGGAGTGGATTAATAGGGAAGTAAGCAGCACTGCTCAGAACAAGTTGCTAAAAAAGATATATAAACATAGGGATAGCATTGCACACAAGAGGGCCATTGAAGTGGCATTGACTAAACAAAAGGCGATTCTGCCAAATAAAGTAATTGAGGTGAATTCCAAATTAATGGAGGAGACCGCAACATAATTCAGGTCCGCCTATATGGTCGCTAAGGAAAGGCTGTTTTACAGAAAGCTCACCCCTTTAATGAAGCTTCAGGAGCTTGAAATGTCATATTTTCTGTTGCTTCTTTTAACATAAGCATAAAAGGTTCTTTTAGTATGCTCCAAAAGTGTTTATAAAAGTTTGCAGTAAGGCCGTCACACCCTGGAGATTTGTCTAAAGATAAGCTACCTACTGCTTTATCCAATTAATCAGATGTAATATCTGTATCACACAGTGCTACAAAATCATAATCTATATGGGGAATAAAATCTTTAATAAGGTCAAAAAAGGACGTTGTATCGTCCAGAGAAAAGGTTGAGGAATATAGGTTACTGTAAAAAGAAACAACTTCCTTAGTGATTGAAGCTTGATCAGTAATTACCTGGCCCTGGATCAATAAAGCTTTAACTGAAAGTCTCTCTTGCCTTCTTTTTTGTAACCGACAGAAATATGAAGTACTCCTTTCCCCCTCCTCAGTCCATTTAGCCCTAGACCTGATAGAAGCCCCTTTTGCTTTACAAAGATAGATTTCATCGAGTTTGTTTTGAAGACTTTGTAGTTTCTGTTTTTCATTATCAGTAGGTGATGTTTTATTATAATAGACATTTATTTCTTTAATAATATTAAATTGAAATAATCTGTTACTTCTATTTAGTGTTTTACCAAAATTAATTGAATAATCCCTAATTTTAAATTTAAGAAATTCCTATTTAGAGATATAGGACACTATTGATTCATCAGACATCACACTGGAGACTATGGCCTTAATACCCTCATTAAATGACTAGCATTTTAATACATTTGAATTGAATTTCCAATACCCTTTATTTTGTCGGCTAACACCAGGAGGTTTAAAAAGAAATTTTATAACAGTATGATCTGTAAGAGGAGCTGCTGACATACAGCAATCACTGACAAAATGAATAATTTAAACTGAAATTAACCAAAAATCTATTCTTGACTTTACTACATTACTTGGTTTAAACCAAGAATATTTTTTCATGTTAGGATATTTAAAGCGCCAAAGATCCAATAAATTGTGAGTGTGACAAAAATCAGTTAAAACAGGGTTATAAGAAGAATTAAGGCTACATCTGGAGGGATATCTATCGAGGCATTAATCATTGACCATGTTAAAATCACCACCCATAATTATACTAGCAGTCGGATAAATGAGTTGGTAACACTTTACTTGAAGGGGTGTGCATAAGACTGACATGACACCTTCATAATCATGACATGACACATGTCATGAATATGAAGGTTTTTTATGCATGTTTATGACAACTGTCATTAAGTGTCATTCGCTCAGTTATGTCATTTTTAATGCAAATATGACATTATTTGACCTAACCCTACCCCTACCCTTACCCCTAACCATAGCCCATCACAAAGACATCTCAAACAATGTCATCTTTGCATTAAAAATGACATAACTGAGCGAATGACACTTAATGACAGTTGTCATAAACATGCATAAAAAAACCTTCATATTCATGACATGTCATGTCATGATTATGTAGGTGTCATGTCATGATTATGAAGGTGTCATGTCAGTCTTATGCACACCCCTTCAAGTAAAGTGTAACCAATGAGTTTAAGGTTTACAATGACACTGGAAACATCTGAAATCAACTGTCTGTTTTGAATTAAATTATTAAAACCATAAACATTGACCATAATAAAATAATGGTCATCCATATTCAACACAGATTAACCAGTGACCATTATGCTGAATTTAGATGTCACTAATTTACCGGGTGGATTACAAAAGAAAACAGCCACACCTGCTGATCTAGTGGACCCATGATCATAAAGGATTTTGTCTCCCCATTGATTTACCCAAAATCTTTCATCTTCTTGTTTGGAGTGTGTTTCCTGCAACAAAATAAAGTGTGCTTTTTCACCCTTGAAAAACAGAAATAATTACTTTCTCTTAGTGTTCTCTCTTAAGCCCCTAACATTGTGAAATACAAGAAAAAACTAAATTATTCATAAACAAAATTGGCAACTGCGTCAAAATGTCTGCGAACAATGAGTGCTCAACAGTTGCGAGACTTGGTGCATAAAGCCTACGGCAAACAAAAGATGGCCTCAGAAAAGGGCGCCAAATCCACAGCAGTTCTTGACTTCAACACTCAAAGTCAGGAGCTGGCTCTAGAGGGCGCCCAACATCAAGACCATGCCAAGCCGCCACACAAAGAGTGGAACACACCCTCGTCCAACAGAGAACGGGACTCCCACGCTGGTACCCGACCTAAACAGAGGAACAACCGATGGGATGGAACGCGTGGACGACAACACTTACCTGGACGTCACTGGGAAAAATCTTGGGACCAATCCAGACCTCGTGAGAATCAATGGGACAAATAATTTAATCAGCCAAACTAATTTGTAAACTCAAGAGGAAAAGGCTTGTGGGAATCCAACGGAACCTCCAAGGGAAAACGACAAACACACCCTGGAGCAACTAGTCCAAGGAATCGACGAAAGAACTCGCAAAGATTCCAAGCTGACCGAGCTCAAACTGAATCCACACAAGAACAAAAGACATCACCGTGTTTCGACTCACAAGAACTGATGAAAATGATGATGAAAGAGTTCTTCCAACGCAAGGAGGAGGATCGGAAGTGGGAAAAGAAAGACAAACCAGATTCAGTCTGACTAGCAGCGGAACAGGAAGGCAGCGACCACCTGACCCAACAAACCACAGAGAACAGCACTTCCTCACCTCACTCTCAGAGAACCGTAACGTCCATAACTTCAGACGGACAAGAAATCCTACCTGAACAACCCGCAAAACAGTCAGGAACTGACCCAACACCTGATGTGTCAGATCACAGCAACGTCCAACAAACACCTGCTGACGAAACCACTCAAGTTTCTGAAAGTGCGGTCTTGGTCGTCTGCCACTCTGAAGAACAACACCAGATCAGTCCTGACATCCTACCTGTCTCGTCCCAGACTCCAGTCCCTCAACTCCTGGGCAACCTCATTGAGAAAGGTATAGCAAGAAAGTTTTACCTCTCCATCGTCATCGAATGCCACATCAAAGTCTAAGCCCTCCTCGACACAGGAGCCAACATCACTCTAATGTCAACTGAACTCCTTGAAGAAGTTCAAGAAAGAACAAAGAGGTTTAACAGCACCCTCAAACTTAAAAGGTGCGAGCTGAACCTTCAAGCATATTCCCACACGTGCCTACAGCTAAAACATATGGCCCCAATTCACCTAACTGTGGGACCAATGGACCTCGTTCACCCAGTATACGTCTCACCGCTCAATACGTATCCACTCCTCATTGGAAAATACCTGCTTAATCGAATTGAACCCTTAATTGACTTCAAGCAGCTAAAGATATGGACCCAAGTCCGTGATCCTCTGCCCTTCCAGTCAGTAGACTCCCAACGAGTCGCAGTGTCAAGCCACAGACACCGCCGCCAACTCACTGACTGATGATGCAATGTCAAAGCCAGGGCCAGGGCCAAGCTCAATTCCAAGCAGCAAGAACCTGGACCCTTTCCTCTGCTCATTGCAGGCGCCTGACTCAGACTCAGGCCTCCTTCGAATCATGACTGCCATAAATGTCCA
>NW_015506747.1:32191-34187 GCF_001515645.1 Sinocyclocheilus grahami
AACAACCCGCAAAACAGTCAGGAACTGACCCAACACCTGATGTGTCAGATCACAGCAACGTCCAACAAACACCTGCTGACGAAACCACTCAAGTTTCTGAAAGTGCGGTCTTGGTCGTCTGCCACTCTGAAGAACACCACCAGATCAGTCCTGACATCCTACCTGTCTCGTCCCAGACTCCAGTCCCTCAACTCCTGGGCAACCTCATTGAGAAAGGTATAGCAAGAAAGTTTTACCTCTCCATCGTCATCGAATGCCACATCAAAGTCTAAGCCCTCCTCGACACAGGAGCCAACATCACTCTAATGTCAACTGAACTCCTTGAAGAAGTTCAAGAAAGAACAAAGAGGTTTAACAGCACCCTCAAACTTAAAAGGTGCGAGCTGAACCTTCAAGCATATTCCCACACGTGCCTACAGCTAAAACATATGGCCCCAATTCACCTAACTGTGGGACCAATGGACCTCGTTCACCCAGTATACGTCTCACCGCTCAATACGTATCCACTCCTCATTGGAAAATACCTGCTTAATCGAATTGAACCCTTAATTGACTTCAAGCAGCTAAAGATATGGACCCAAGTCCGTGATCCTCTGCCCTTCCAGTCAGTAGACTCCCAACGAGTCGCAGTGTCAAGCCACAGACACCGCCGCCAACTCACTGACTGATGATGCAATGTCAAAGCCAGGGCCAGGGCCAAGCTCAACTCCAAGCAGCAAGAACCTGGACCCTTTCCTCTGCTCATTGCAGGCGCCTGACTCAGGCCCCCTTTGAATCCTGACTGCCATAAATGTCCATGACACATCAGTGTCCGACGCAGCATTAGCCCTGTGGGCTGGGTACTCAGCTATCAGCCTGAAGCTATTCAGAGCATTGAAGCAAAGACAGCAGAGCCTCCCACACATCTCAAAACACAGCCGCTTCCCTCTCAGTCCCTGGTCGACAACCATGGCTACCTCCAAGATCATCTGCGCTGTGGACATACAATGGAACAACAAATACCTGAGTCACTACTTCCTCGTTGTCCCCAACCTACCTCATGACATCTACATTGGAGCAGACATCATGGTCCGGCTCAATGCCTGTGTGGACATCGTGAACGACGTCATATGGGCTCCCCTGTCGCACCAACTGACCACTGCAGTCAACCTCAAGAACCTTTGAGCTGATCAAACAATGCCAGATGCATGCGCCATGATCAATGAGCAAGAAGTTACAATACCTGCCTACAGCAAGAGTGTCAGCGTCCCCCTCAACATGCAACCTGGCCACTCTCTCGACAGTAAGCTAGGCTTCTTCCAACCTTCCAGGACCTGCCTAAGACTAGGACTGACCTTGGAAGCCACACCTCTCATTTAAATGTCATCTCGTGCTGTGTATGTGTTGTTCAACAACTGTACGGCCAAAGACAACAACATTCCCAAAGCCAGTCCCAAAGCATGCCGTGATGCCAGAAGCAGAGGCAACCTCGTTTACGTGGATGATGTTCTTTTGAAAAGCTCAAATGTGGCAGACCACCTCAAAGAAATCGATCACGTCCTGAACCAGCTGACAACAGCAGGAGCAAAGATCGCCCTCCACAAAGGACAATGGTGCAAAATCAAAGTGAACTATGTCGGCCTGCTCATCGGACGAGACGGCATCGAACCACAGTCCAGTCGCACCCAAGCAATTCAAAACATAAAACACCCACTAATATTTCTGAGCTAAGAAGCTTTCTGGGAGTGTGCAATTATTCAAGACAGTTCATTGAAAACTACGCTGACATCGCACGACCACTAACCTCCATCCTGAGAAAGGACGAACCCTTTGTTTGGTAGGAAGCCCAGGACACAGCTATGAGCGAGCTCAAACAATGTCTGTGCTCTGCCCAATGCCTGGAGTACCCAGACCCAGGAAAGGAATTCTATCTGGATGCTGGATTCTCCAATCACTGCCTCAGTGCAGGCCTATACCAGCTCCATGACAAAGACAAGCGAGTGGTCGCTTATGCCAG
>NW_015506747.1:34210-36508 GCF_001515645.1 Sinocyclocheilus grahami
AGGCGGATGCCCTCCACAAGGAAGCGGACCGCCAAGGACTCAAAGAAGTTCTGTACAAGTACAAGGACTCCTTTGCAAAGGACTCCCTGGACTGTGGACTGACCAACATCCACAGTGTGCGCATTCCGACAAGCCCAAATGCACCACCCACATTTGTGCGACAGTACAAGATTCCAATAGCGTCATATGAGCCAGTGCAAGAAATTGTTGACTCCATGCTGGAAAAGGGGGTCATCCGGCCCTGTAACAGCACATACTCTGCTCCGATATGGCCAGTCATGAAACCCAACGGCAAATGGCGGCCCACTATCGACTACCGCAAGTTGAACCAGCAAGTACCCTTGTCACGATGGCCAATGACCCAGTTGGACCAAGAGATTCCCAAAATCAGAGGCTCAACGATCCTTTCCACAATGGACGTCGCCTCTGGATTTTGGACGATCCCTGTCCACCCTGATGACCAACACAAGTTGGCATTCACCTTTGCCAATCGACAATACACCTTCACATGGTGTCCCTTTGGCTATGCCAACTCACCAGCTGAATTCAACATCTTCCTGAACAAAGCATGCCCTGATGCCAGAACCAGAGGCAACCTCGTTTACGTGGATGATGTGCTTCTGAAAAGCTCAAATGTGGCAGACCACCTCAAAGAAATCGATCACGTCCTGAACCAGCTGACAACAGCAGGAGCAAAGATCGCCCTCCACAAAGGACAATGGTGCAAAATCAAAGTGAACTATGTCGGCCTGCTCATCGGACGAGACGGCATCGAACCACAGTCCAGTCGCACCCAAGCAATCCAAAACATAAAGACACCCACTAACATTTCTGAGCTACGAAGCTTTCTGGGAGTGTGCAATTACTCACGACAGTTCATTGAAAACTACGCTGACATCGCACGACCACTAACCTCCATCCTGAGAAAGGACGAACCCTTTGTTTGGTAGGAAGCCCAGGACACAGCTATGAGCGAGCTCAAACAATGTCTGTGCTCTGCCCAATGCCTGGAGTACCCAGACCCAGGAAAGGAATTCTATCTGGATGCTGGATTCTCCAATCACTGCCTCAGTGCAGGCCTGTACCAGCTCCATGAAAAAGACAAGCGAGTGGTCACTTATGCCAGCAAAACACTGCTTCCCCAAGAATGCAAATACTCAGACTGCGAAAAAACTTTGCTTTGCACTGTGTGGGCCATCCAGCGTTTCTCCAACTACATTTGAGCTCAGAAGGTTATCATTGAAACCTGTCACCAGCCAGTAACCTTCCTCAACAGCCAACGAATCAGGGATGGCGTGATAACCAACGCACACATAGCTACTTGGCTAATGACGCTCCAAGGATGGGACGTCGAGGCAAGATATGCCCAAAACCACAGATCATCCCTAGGAAACTTTCAACGGACACGCTGCTCACAGCAGCAGAACCCAAAGAACCTTTACTGCCGCAACTGACAAACCACAGGTACTTCGAGGAGAATGTGTGTGAAGGAATGCCCACAGCATATGTCGATGGCTGCCCCTACAAACAACAGGCCAACTTGAAAGCTAGAGGGGGAGTGGTCTGGCTCAACAATGCCCAATTTCCTCAGGTCAAGTGGAATGAGTCAACAGGACAGTGGTCAGCATGTTGAAGAAGTATGTGTCCGCCAATCAAAGGGATTGGGATATTAAGCTTCCTCTGATACTGATGGCTGTCAGGGCCACCCCTCACCGGTCTACCGGAGTACCCCCGTTCGAGATGATGACGGGGCGACAAATGACACTACCATGACACCTGCTGTACCAACCTGGTGACCTGAATCTCGTCACCACCTATACCACTCACCAGCACCTAGAAGAGTTGCATCAACACCTGAGAACAACTTTCGCCTTCGCACAACAACAACTCCAAAGAAGTGCGGAAGGTCGAAAAGCCTACTATGACCAAAAGGCCTCTCACCAAGGATGGGACGTCGAGGCAAGATATGCCCAAAACCACAGATCATCCCTAGGAAACTTTCAACGGACACGCTGCTCACAGCAGCAGAACCCAAAGAACCTTTACTGCCGCAACTGACAAACCACAGGTACTTCGAGGAGAATGTGTGTGAAGGTATGCCCACAGCATATGTCGATAGCTGCTCCTACAATCATTGCCTGTCAAAGAAATTCCTAACTCACTGGACAGGACCCCATGAGATTGTGGACAAGCTCTCACCTGTTGCCTACCGAATCAAAATCAGACAAGGGCGCAGCGAGCCAGTCCTTCGATGGGTCCACCGAAACCAGATAAAGAGGCACCAGGGCTCCAACCGAC
>NW_015506747.1:36691-40574 GCF_001515645.1 Sinocyclocheilus grahami
AAAAGCCTACTATGACCAAAAGGCCTCTCACCAGGAGCTCAACATCGGAGAAAAAGTGTGGTACTACAGCTTTGCCCAAACAAGGCAGAACGCTCCCCATTGCCTGTCAAAGAAATTCCTAACTCACTGGACAGGACCCCATGAGATTGTGGACAAGCTCTCACCTGTTGCCTACCAAATTAACATCAGACAAGGGGCGCAGCGAATCAGTCCTTCGATGGGTCCATCAAAACCAGATAAAGAGGCACCAAGGCTCCAACCGACAGAAAAAGGGGGAAGGTCAAACCAACTGACACAGACCAACAATCCCTTACTCTACACCCCACTAACATAAATTCTGTCGTTCTAGGAAGACATATAGCTACCTTTCTTAAACACAACACCTACACACTCTCCTCCGCCCCACTACTAGGACCAACCTCTAGTAGAGAGGAGTTGTCCTACATAAGTGTAAGCATGGCCTCCACGGGTACGGCGTGCTGATACATTCCAAGGGCCGAACACATCTAAACCCACATTAGTAAAGGGTGGCTCCATGCTGATGCGGTCAGGAGGGAGGTCTGCCATTTTCTGTTCAGCTGTTTTACCTCTCTGTTTGCGGCTGCCATTTTCTGTTTAGCTGTTTTACCTCTCTGTTTGCGGCAAGTGATGCACTTGCGAAGGATGCCACTGATGCATCTCTTTGCTCCTACTATCCAGAATCCTCCAGCACGGATTGCTCCTTCTGTAAAGACTCGGCCTTGATGATTTACTTTGTTGTGGTAATGATTTGTTAGGAGGGTTGCTATGTAACTATTGCCAGGTATAACAAGAGGGTGTTTTTCATTGTTGAGGAGTGTGGACTGTTCTAGTCTGCCTCCAATTCTTAAGAGTCCGTCCTGCAGGACCGGGTCCAGCCTCTTAAAGGAACTCTGCTTGGGAATGGCCTTTTCATTCTCCAGATAAACAATTTCTGCTTTATAAGCCTCCCTCTGTACACATTTGATGATGACACTTTCAGCTTGAGTCAGTAACTCTGGTGTGTACGAACTCTCGCAACGGAGGCCCTCACTCATCGCAATATGCAGAAATAGCGGCCATCCTCATCACCCAACAATTTGCTGCATCCCACAACATCAAAGAACTCCTCCTCAGTACCGACTCGAACTACGCCCGTCTAAGCTTCACATGCCATCTAGCTGGATGGAAACAGAATGGATTCAAGACAGTTAACAACAAGCCTGTCAAACATCAGGAACTTTTCCAAGCATGCGATGCCATTGCCACTGAACATGACATGATCGTTTATTGGAAAAAGGTCCGAGGCCACTCACGTCAACCAGGACAAGACAAAGATCTCAGTGGCCAAACTGATGCCCTCGCCAAAGCAGGTGCATTACACGGAGAGTCTTGGACATGTCCTGCCCTCCCACCCACCCCATCAGTGGCTGCTATCACCCGCCGCCAGCACGCCACTGGCGTGCAAACCCCCACCTCCTCCCACATTGAGCTCTCACCTCAATTCGCCACTGATGATCTCCTCACCCTCTGCTCTGGGTGAGTGAATGCTCTGATTCTTTGCACTCTGTTGCTGACATACACATAAAATCGTCTGGTCTCATTGCAGATGTACCACAGAACAACTTTGCTGTCCGTGTAGAACAGTAGGGTGTCAGGGTTGATGTCTAGTTCTTGGACAATTTGTTCTGCTATTTCGACTGCAAGGACGGCCGTACACAGTTCAAGTCTGGGAACTGTATGTACTGTCTGTGGGGCTAGCTTTACCTTTCCCATAATGAACCAGACATGACACATTCCATCACTATCTGTTACTTTCAAGTATGCGACTGCGGATACTTTCTGAACAGATGCATCCGAAAAGACATGAATCTCCTTTCTTACTGAATGAGAAATGGACTTTGGAGTGTAGGTTCGGAGAATTCTGAGCTGCTGTAAGTCTTGCAAGGAGTCTTTCCACAGGTTCCATTCTACTTCCCTTTCGGTTGCAAGGGGGGCATCCCAGTCTGACTTTGTGTTTGAAAGTCCACGGAGTAGCAGTTTTCCTTGGATGGTAATTGGCGCAACCATGCCGAGAGGGTCAAACAAACTGTTTACAGTCGCCAGGACTCTGCGCATTAATGGTTTGTTACTGAGGTTGACATGGAATGTGAATGCATCGTTATGGAGATCCCAACTCAAGCCGAGACTGCGCTGCAAAGGGGGTGAATCAGTGTCTAGATTCAGATGTTTCAAGTCTTTAGCATAGTCGGCCGGAGAGAATGCATGCATTACAGCGGAGCAGTTGGATGCCATTTTATGGAGTCTTAGGTTAGAGATAGCGAGCATATCTTTGGTAGCCTTAAGCAAACTTATTGCGTCATTGATGGAGGGAAGAGACTTAAGTCCATCGTCAACATAAAAGTCTCTTTCGATGAAATGTCTCACATCTGCACCAAACTCCGCTTCACCAAATAAGGCAGCACGTCTGAGGCCATAAATGACAACAGCTGGAGAGGGGCTGTTGCCGAAGACGTGGACTTTCATACGATATTCTACCATGCTTTCAGACATATCATTGTTCTTGAACCACAGAAAGCGGAGAAAGTTCCTATGATCTTCCCTGACAATGAAACTGTGGAACATTTGCTCTATGTCCGCAGTGATGGCTATTGGTTCGTGTCTAAATCGTAGAAGGACTCCTACTAGACTGTTGTTTAGATCGGGGCCCGTTAGCAGCACATCGTTCAAAGACACACCATGGAACTGGGCACTGGAGTCGAACACTACGCGAATTTGACCAGGCTTGCGTGGGTGATACACACCGAAGGAGGGTAAGTACCAGCACTCCTCCTCTGGGTTCACAGGAGGAGCTGGCTCAGCATGGTTGTTATCAAAGATCCTCTGCATAAACTCCACGAAATTCTCTCTCATCTCGGATTTCTTACGTAGAGTGCGACAGAGAGAATTGAAATGACTCAGAGCTTGCTCTCTGTTGTTTGGAAGGCGTTGTCTGGGTGAACGAAAGGGGAGGGGTGCTACCCAGCTATTAGTGTCATCCATGAACATTTCTTTGTCCATTAACTGAACGAACTGCCTATCCTCAACTGAGGGGGCTATCTTTTCATCATCTTTCGTTCTTTTGAAGATTGAGGCGGCTGATGGGCTGGGAGCAAGCTGAGAAAACAGAGAGGGTTTAACACTTGGATGTGCAGTTAATTTCTCCTTGAGGTAGAGCTTATTGGGACATGGGCTAAAGTAGGACGAACGCCCATCTTCTAGAATGTTTGTGCGGTAAACACTCACAGTTGAGGGCTTGTGAGCAGCACCAAGACAGACCTCGCCGACCACAACCCAGCCTAGGTCCACTCTTTGAGCATAGGGAGCATTTTGTGGCCCATTGCGTTGCTCTCTTACCTTATGGACTTGAAGGATATCATGTCCGAGAAGAAGTATTTGAGCATTTGGATCTAGAGGAGGGATGAGATGAGCAATAGATTTGAGATGAGGGTGGTGTTTTGCTGCTTCAGGAGTGGGTATCTCCGACCTGTCCTCGGGCATGCAGTTGCACTCAATGAGCGTAGGGAGTAGGACTGACAGACTGCCATCTAGAGGGTGTGCAATGAAGTCCCTAGCTCGCCTCCCAGACATTTCTGTGACTCCAGCGCACGTGCGCAGGGTGTAGGGAAATTCTGTGCTTTTGAGATTGAAGAGGTCGAAGAACTCGGACCTGGCAAGTGAACGATTACTTTGATCGTCAAGTATAGCATAAACATTCAACGATTTGTCTGGCTCTCCCTTGGGGTGAACTTTGATGAGACAAATTTTCGAACAAGATCGTGAACTATTAGTACCTCCACAGACCTCTGTGCATTTAGAGTTAATGGAAGGGTTTGAACTTTCTTTC
>NW_015506747.1:42491-43862 GCF_001515645.1 Sinocyclocheilus grahami
AGACGTGAACTTTCATACGATATTCTACCATGCTTTCAGACATATCATTGTTCTTGAACCACAGAAAGCGGAGAAAGTTCCTATGATCTTCCCTGACAATGAAACTGTGGAACATTTGCTCTATGTCCGCAGTGATGGCTATTGGCTCGTGTCTAAATCGTAGAAGGACTCCTACTAGACTGTTGTTTAGATCGGGGCCCGTTAGCAGCACATCGTTCAAAGACACACCATGGAACTGGGCACTGGAGTCGAACACTACGCGAATTTGACCAGGCTTGCGTGGGTGATACACACCGAAGGAGGGTAAGTACCAGCACTCCTCCTCTGGGTTCACAGGAGGAGCTGGCTCAGCATGGTTGTTATCAAAGATCCTCTGCATAAACTCCACGAAATTCTCTCTCATCTCGGATTTCTTACGTAGAGTGCGACAGAGAGAATTGAAATGACTCAGAGCTTGCTCTCTGTTGTTTGGAAGGCGTTGTCTGGGTGAACGAAAGGGGAGGGGTGCTACCCAGCTATTAGTGTCATCCATGAGCATTTCTTTGTCCATTAACTGAACGAACTGCCTATCCTCAACTGAGGGGGCTATCTTTTCATCATCTTTCGTTCTTTTGAAGATTGAGGCGGCTGATGGGCTGGGAGCAAGCTGAGAAAACAGAGAGGGTTTAACACTTGGATGTGCAGTTAATTTCTCCTTGAGGTAGAGCTTATTGGGACATGGGCTAAAGTAGGACGAACGCCCATCTTCTAGAATGTTTGTGCGGTAAACACTCACAGTTGAGGGCTTGTGAGCAGCACCAAGACAGACCTCGCCGACCACAACCCAGCCTAGGTCCACTCTTTGAGCATAGGGAGCATTTTGTGGCCCATTGCGTTGCTCTCTTACCTTATGGACTTGAAGGATATCATGTCCGAGAAGAAGTATTTGAGCATTTGGATCTAGAGGAGGGATGAGATGAGCAATAGATTTGAGATGAGGGTGGTGTTTTGCTGCTTCAGGAGTGGGTATCTCCGACCTGTCCTCGGGCATGCAGTTGCACTCAATGAGCGTAGGGAGTAGGACTGACAGACTGCCATCTAGAGGGTGTGCAATGAAGTCCCTAGCTCGCCTCCCAGACATTTCTGTGACTCCAGCGCACGTGCGCAGGGTGTAGGGAAATTCTGTGCTCTTGAGATTGAAGAGGTCGAAGAACTCGGACCTGGCAAGCGGACGATTACTTTGATCGTCAAGTATAGCATAAACATTCAACGATTTGTCTGGCTCTCCCTTGGGGTGAACTTTGATGAGACAAATTTTCGAACAAGATCGTGAACTATTAGTACCTCCACAGACCTCTGTGCATTTAGAGTTAATGGAAGGGTTTGAACTTT
>NW_015506747.1:44269-58866 GCF_001515645.1 Sinocyclocheilus grahami
GACCAGGCTTGCGTGGGTGTTACACACCGAATGAGGGAAAGTACTAGTACTCCTCCTCTGGGTTCACAGGAGGAGCTGGCTCAGCATGGTCGTTATCAATGATCCTCTGCATAAACTCCACGAAATTCTCTCTCATCTCGGATTTCTTACGTAGAGTGCGACAGAGAGAATTGAAATGACTCAGAGCTTGCTCTCTGTTGTTTGGAAGGCGTTGTCTGGGTGAACGAAAGGGGAGGGGTGCTACCCAGCTATTAGTGTCATCCATGAACATTTCTTTGTCCATTAACTGAACGAACTGCCTATCCTCAACTGAGGGGGCTATCTTTTCATCATCTTTCGTTCTTTTGAAGATTGAGGCGGCTGATGGGCTGGGAGCAAGCTGAGAAAACAGAGAGGGTTTAACACTTGGATGTGCAGTTAATTTCTCCTTGAGGTAGAGCTTATTGGGACATGGGCTAAAGTAGGACGAACGCCCATCTTCTAGAATGTTTGTGCGGTAAACACTTACAGTTGAGGGCTTGTGAGCAGCACCAAGACAGACCTCGCCGACCACAACCCAGCCTAGGTCCACTCTTTGAGCATAGGGAGCATTTTGTGGCCCAATGCATTGCTCTCTTACGTTATGGACTTCAAGGATATCACGTCCGAGAAGGAGAAGTATTTGAGCATTTGGATCTAGAGGGATGAGATGAGCAATAGATTTGAGATGAGGGTGGTGTTTTGCTGCTTCAGGAGTGGGTATCTCCGACCTGTCCTCGGGCATGCAGTTGCACTCAATGAGCATAGGGAGTAGGACTGACAGACTGCCATCTAGAGGGTGTGCAATGAAGTCCCTAGCTCGCCTCCCAGACATTTCTGTGACTCCAGCGCACGTGCGCAGGGTGTAGGGAAATTCTGTGCTTTTGAGATTGAAGAGGTCGAAGAACTCGGACCTGGCAAGTGAACGATTACTTTGATCGTCAAGTATAGCATAAACATTCAACGATTTGTCTGGCTCTCCCTTGGGGTGAACTTTGCTGAGACAAATTTTCGAACAAGATCATGAACTATTAGTACCTCCACAGACCTCTGTGCATTTAGAGTTAATGGAAGGGTTTGAACTTTTTTCTCCCCACCATGCTCTGCGTTGGGTACTTTTAGCATCCATGGAGGTGGTCCAGGATGAAGGGCTGTGACATGTTTATTGCTCCCACACTCTGTGCACTATATACTAACATCACAGTCTTTAGCCACATGGTCATTCGAAGAACAACATCTGAAAGATATTATGCTCCTTCAAAAATGCTTTCCATTCCTCAATACTCTTAGCTCTGAAGGCTCTGCATCATTTGAGGGGATGGGTTTTTTTATGAATGGGGCATTGTCTGTTGATATCTATAAAGCTGGTTGTTTGAGCAATCTCAGTTTTGTGAGTAGAGATGAAGCTTTTCAGTGGTCCACCTCTTTTCACTGAAATGTCTGGCATTACAGGGGCAGTCGAAGATAAGTGGAACGTAAAACTTGGGTCGTTGCGAATGTAGGCTTCCCTGCATACAAATTCTGTGAAAAATGTGAATGGAGGAAATGGTACCTGGAACTGAAGCTTGTATTGGGACCCTTGGGACATCCACTTCTCTTGGAGATTAGGAGGAAGCTTGTTGACAATAGGTGCCACACCCCGTGCTGTGTCTAGGAAAGAGAGCCCAGGTAAGAAGCCCCCAAGCTTTGCTGACTCCACTTCCCTGACAAGATCTGCAAGTTCTCTTAACTTTTGGGGTTCTTTATTGCCGATTTTAGGGAAACAGTCCAGCTTATCAAAGAGTGTTTTCTCAATTATTTCTGCACTCCCGAAGCTTTCTTCTAGACGGGACCATGCCATTCTACAGCCGGCTGCCGGATCAGCGACATGAACAGCTCTTACTCTCTTAACTTGTTCTGAAGACTGTGGTCCTAACCACCTTCATACAGAAATACAGAACGTTCTCACATGGTCCTCATTTAGTATATAGTAACGTTCCGAATATGACTTTAGGATGACGTTCTGTATTAGTTATTCTATGCTCACATACAGTAGCAATGTTACAAAAAGGACATTTGGGACGTTAACAGAACGTTCCCATATGGTCCTCTTTTAGTATATAATAATGTTCCAGATATGACTTTAGGAGGACGTTCTGTATTGGTTATTCTATGGTCACATAATAACGTTACAAAGAGGATGTTTGGGACGATAAGAGAATGTTCCCATCTGGTCCTCTTTTAATATATAATAACTTTCCCAATATGATTTAGGAGGCACTTTCCCTCTCGCGCTCATCGGCCGTGGATGAGGGCGAGCTGCTGGATGATGATGCAATTTCCCTGACATCATTTGATCCAGCGGCTAGTGCTCTGCTGGGTTCTGCCCAGGAAGAGCAGGAGATGTCTGAGGAGGGCGAAGAAGTCGAGACTGAGCCCTCTCAATCCTCCTGCTCTGCTTATGATGAGCTGTTGGAGGTTATGGAACGCGCCACGGCGAGGCTCGACTTGCCGTGGAAGCGGGCCAAGAAGGTGGCGCCATGGGGTCGTCTCAACGAGTGTTATCTCTCTGACCATAGCCCCCCCAGCTCAAGTGAGCCTTCCATTTCTTCCTGATCTCCATACGGATATCAAGAAGGAATGGAAGAGGCCGTTTTCCTCCCGCATCCATAAGTTCCAGCATACGAGCTATGCCAACATTGAGGGGATGCGTGAAAGCGGCTATGAGAGGATGCCCCCTATAGAAGAGACGCTAGCTAGCTATCTCTCTGTGGGTGAGACATCGTCTCTCAAGGCTCCCTCCTTGCCATCTAAGCCCCTTCAGGATACATCTCGCTTAAATGGCAGGGCATACGTAGCAGCAGGTCAGGCTGTCGCTTCGTTGTACACGATGGCGGTGCTTTAGGCATACCAGGCTGATCTGCTGAAAGACCTGGATAAGGGTCTGGGCCTTTCCCCTGATGAAGTAGCTGAGCTGTGCCGCACTACGGATCTTGCTTTTCATGCCACTAAGCAGGCCGTCACTGCTATGGGCAGATCGATGGCGGCCATGGTGGCAACGGAGAGACATCTGTGGGTGAACCTGGCAGATATCGGGAAGAAAGAGAAGGGCTTTCTCCTCGATGCTACAGTTTCGCCTTCCGAACATTTTGGTACCTCCGTCGAGATGGTGGTTGAGAAGTTTAGGGAGGCGAAGGCGTGCTAAGCAGCCTTCAAAACCTTCATTCCACGAAGGTCCAGGTCTGAGTCTGAAGAATGCAGGGGTACTGGCCCGTTCCTGTCTGAGGATCAGAGACGGGCACAGAAGGCTAGTGTCGCGACTCGTGCCCCTCCCCCACCTGCGGGTGGGGCTAGGAGGAAGCGCGAGTCAAAGGGAGGTAGGCAAGACCTGAGGTAGGTGATCCAGATGAGGCGGCGTAATCTTGTCTGACTAGAGCAAGACCTGAAACATATACTCACCTCCCTTAGGGGCTTTTAACATCTGCCTTCATCTTCCCCTTCCTAATTCCCCTGTAACCACCATCAACAAGGAAACTCCTGCTCTTGCATTGCAGTTTCTTATGCTGGACCTATGATGTTTTGGTTAGGTTCTATGTCTAAGCATAGAAACTATCTTACTGATGGTCCGGACTGATGGTCTTACTGATGAGCTGGACCTGAGGTTTCTTTGGACTTCGCCTCCTGAACTGAGCTCATGCGTCGGAACCATGGTGGGTGAGTACAATCCATTTAAAATCTGTTCGCTGGTGGTTGTGTGATTCCTTCTGCTAGCCTTCTTTGCAGTGTTTCCAGGACATGTCTGTTGTGTTTCTGACCTTGTTTAGGGTAGGTCCTCGGCGAGCGGACTCAGAATCCTTGCTATCTGCTCTGATACTGGATCCAGACTGGATGATAGCCCTGTTCTCGGCTTCATGCCTCCTGGATCATGTGGCCAAGTCATTAGGCATCTGTGGGTGCCTTCTTGGTCCTCATGTCGCCAGTATAGCACTGCAATCTCAGGACCTGTGGGTCCTTCCTTCTGGTGAGCTCTCCGGAGTTTATGCTTTGCAAGATGCCCCCCCTCCTGGACGTCCTGGCTGGGTATTTGCTTCAAGAGGCTGCCCCGACTGGGACACCCTACCCATGTCTCGCCCCGAGGGGCTTCCTGTTTCAGGATATCCACTCTATCATCATGCATTTCTCAGAGTGGAGCTCCTCTCGCTGAGGCGTTGAGGGGTTTTACTCCCTAAACTCCACTCTGCAGTCTGCTAGTTGCATCACCCTACGCTTATGGTGAACCAGTGAGTCACCCCTCTGTGGAGTGGGCTTGATTACACTGTTTTCCCTGAGGTATGAGGGGTGATTCTGTGGAAACCATTTCCGAGTGCTCTGGCTCTGAGGAGCAACAGCTCTCCATGCATGATCTGGGCCCCGTTGTTTCCAGGCTCTGTGGGTTTGGTTTAAACGGGGCCCATGCTCTCTTATCGGGGTAGAGAGCACAGGGCTCGATTGGGTTGACAATAGCTTACTAGGCCCCTTTCCTCTGCCTCCCTTATACACTGCGTTTATGGTTAAGCTTGCAGTACGCATCCCTTTCAGGATTATCTACGAGCACACAGTAGATCGAGCATCTGTATCCCCCTCTCAGCTGAGAGCTGGGTGCTATGCTCCTTCAGCTAGGTAACTTACTGCTAGCCAGACCAGGCTTGTGACTATGATGATGAGTTGGTGACTCCTCATATGACGGATTGTTCTATGGGGTGCGTCATTTCCATCTATGTGCGCTTTGTGTATGATATGGACTACTCCCTCAGAGTGCCACGGTCACATGGGGTCTCTAGGCCTGTCTAGTAACAGTCTCTATGGCCCCTTAGTAACGGTATCCCTAAAATCCATGTTATGGTAAGTGTGCACGCTAAGTCTCTGTGCACTTTCTAAAATCCATGCTGTGGTAAGGACACACATCAAGCATTCTGCATTCTTTCTAAAATCCTGTATGGTAGGGGTTACACGCTGCAGCTTCATGCCCTTTCTTTGAGTCGGTCAGGCCCCGGTTTCACCTTGGGCACCGCTCTACCTATATATCCCCAGTGATACCGTCTTGAACAGGGTGTTGCTACCAAGGGTCTGTTGAGACAGTTCCTTCAGTGAGCTCATGCAGAGCAAGCTGTAGCCCCTGGGTGACAGGCCAAGACCTAGTTACTATCCTAGGCACTTGGTCACATCCCCTTAAAGGAATCTCTTCTTCTGATTTCAAGCCTTTGAGCTCTACCATGTGTCCAGGAGGCCCGGCCCCTAACAGGTAAGTTTCTGGGGTATGTAGCTCAGGCCTTTGGCCCGAAGGGGATAATGTCACTGACAGCCATCGAACCATCCCAGGGGCAACTCCCTTAAGCTTTGGTAGAGTTGGTACTTAGTGCTCGCCTTTGTGCTTGGTATGCACTCCCCTCAGCATGGTGGTGTGGGTATACCATTCCCCATAGCGACCCCTAGAGGACGCAGTGTCTCGTTCCCTCGAAAGGGAACATCTCAGGTTACGTATGTAACCATGGTTCCCTGAGAAGGGAACGAGACACTGCGTCCTCTAGTTTCCTTGCCATGCTTCGGATGACGTGTTCTCCCGGCACCCCTTTATACTGTGGTCGCACCGGTAGTGATGTCATAGGCTGTCGCCGGCCAATGTGTTGGAGTTTTGAATGTATGCTTCAGACAAGGGTCACGCCAAGGCGTTCCCCCATAGTGACCCCTAGAGGACACAGTGTCTCGTTCCCTTCTCAGGGAACCATGGTTACATACGTAACCTGAGACGATTTGTGTTTGTAATATCGATTATTTTGACATCCAATTTTTGAGGAGACACTGCCTCTCTTGCCTCCTCCGTGGGAATTCCCCTGAAATATATACTACATATATATATAGTATATATATGTGTGTGTGTGTGTAAAATATGTATTTTTATAATGTATTTGTATGTATGTATATATATAATAGAGAGAGAGAGAGAGAGAGAGAGAGAATGTGTCGTCACAGCGGCAATGCATTCTGGGAGTTTAGGTAATGGGAGCTACAGCGGAGACTGGATAATTTAGTGAATGTAGGCGTTTGATATTATTTAATGTTTATATTATTCTACTTAA
This sequence comes from Sinocyclocheilus grahami, assembly GCF_001515645.1. Classification (NCBI taxonomy): domain Eukaryota; kingdom Metazoa; phylum Chordata; class Actinopteri; order Cypriniformes; family Cyprinidae; genus Sinocyclocheilus; species Sinocyclocheilus grahami. Next base: position 50,383 of record NW_015506747.1, read on the forward strand.
GATCGCGTTGGAGTGGTTAAGGCTCACTTTACATAATTTGCCATAGCCCTTTGCACGGCCGGTGTGAAAAGCGTGCTTTTTTCAGTGTTAGAAAACTGAAAAGGCAGAGGAATTTCCTGCAGACATTGATTTATCAATGTGTGCATGAAATACATCTGCTTTTGATTAACGCTATGTTGATACAGTAAGCGTTAATCATTCCAATTCTTCCATTCTCTAATAGTAAGAAATCTTCAACTTGGTTCATTCAAGTCAAGGTATTTATAGCATCCTGTAGCAAATTACCTCAAAAGGGAAATGTATATAAATAATTAGCTAATTATGATAATTACAATTATTTATATCAGCTGCCAGAAGTAACTGTAGCAGAATTAAATTGCCCTCAACTAACCTGTTCGTCCAGCAAACATTCAGTGTAAGTTCATATCAACTCTAGGAAAGGATATTTTGTAGTCAAAATTCTTCTAGAATGTTACTAACAACATATTTCTGCCTCATCATTTGACCAAAATCCACATTGGATCGCAGTCAGAAGTTATTACAAACACTCAATAGTGACTGATAGTGACGTTCAAGTAGAAGTGTTGTATTAATCTCATCAATTGTCATGTGTAGCTTGAAGCTAATTGTAATTTCTCCATTACCCATATACAATTATATTTCATTATGTATTTGATCAAATCACATAACTTTGTAAGAAACCGTTTAATTTTCCTAAAAGATTTTTAATTATAGTAATAGAATGTACCACATGCTTATCAGAGGGATGTGGGTGGGATGTAATGCCAGAGTAAAGTAAAGCCACAACTTACACAACAGTGTTCAGATCATCTGTTTTCCTGACAAAATCAATATAATGCAATATTTCTATCTGCTGAATGTACGCTTTTCCATATTCCAAGCTTGCCTGCGGCACTGGGGACATCACATGCATGTGCAAGTCGTGAAAATTATGAAAAATAAATCTAGGAATTATTTGATTGTTGGATTTCAAATCAGCGGAGTTGAGGCATCAAAAGTAACTATATCTAAGCTGTTTTTTGGATGGTAACTGTAATATTATTACTGCAATCTTATTAGTAATTAGTTACACTACTAGTTAGTGTAAAAAGTAATATTATTACAGTAACTAAGTTACTAGTTACTATTACTTCCCAACACTGGATGTGGTTGGTTGCGGTTTTCTCCCAGATGAAGGTGATGAAGAGCTAAGAGAGACATCGGCTGAGATCCAAGGATCGTTGGTGAATGTAAAGACAAGGCCGAAGCCTGGTGCAGACTTAAGGGTTGCAGAAGCCTTCTAGCTCACATCCTCATCTTCTCAGAATCTAAGGGTGCATTCATACTTGGTTCGCTTGCCTGGTCCGAACCAGAGTTCGATTGCTCCCCCCTCCCCCTGCCCCCGCTGGATTGCGTTCATATTATTTTATTTGGGTCCAAACCACAGTTAGTTTGCATCATCAAGTCAGCACCTGTTTTCCCCCGTTGCTTAGTAACGACGGTGCAGGAGAAGGTGGCAGATGCATAACATTGCTCTCTGCACTTTTATATATTTACGTTTTTGAACCGTTCGTTTTGTTTACAAAGCTTCAGTACATAACGGCACTTACGTCTGTCTTACGAATGTACTGCAAATGCTCTAAAGAACAGTGTGCAGCGTGAGTGAAAGTATGTGAAACACACACACAAACACACATTTTTATCAAATAATACATCATTAATAGCGGTTCACTTCCGCAATTTGGTACGATTGCGTTCACATTAGGAGGGAACCATACCGGAGTTCACATGAAACGTAACCCAGACCACCCTTTTTAAGCGGACTTGGGTACGGTTCGCAGGTGCGCACCCGAGTTCGGAAGACAGCGTTCACATCATCCAAACGAACTGAACTCTGACGTCAATCGAACCCGGGTGCGCACCAAAAGTGCTAGTGTGAAAGCACCCTAACAGAACTGCAGACTGACAGAGGCGGGTCACTGATGTGAGAGCTTTATCTCCTATTGAGCTCACACCTCCGGGAGGTCACAGAGCCAATGGTGACTTTCACTTTTGGAGGGAAAGTTTACGACTCTTTGTCTTAGAGCATGGTATTTTGCATATGTAATTTGATTGGGTGTTGATGCAAAATTAATAAAGATTCTTAGAACAGTAATATATTGCCTATGTACCAACATATACTATAGACTCTCATTTAGATCATCAGAAGACAAATTCATAGATACTAAACATGGTAAGATTACATACAGGTAAGATTACATGAACGAATAGTTCTATCATAAGCATGCATAAAACAGTATACAATACAAAAGACAATATACAAGTGTAACAGGTATGGAAAGTAATGTTAATTTCATATGTAGAATTACACAAATGTTCTCGATGTATACCTGATATGCCTGTCGGTGTGTGCACCTTCCCCTTTAAATTTCTGACAGCAGCGTTAGTCTTAATATCCTGTCTTTGCACCTCCTCTTCCCTTTCTGCACTGTCTCTGCATGGGAGAGGTGGGTTTCTAATGAGCTCTGATTAATCTAATTTCATCTTTGCTTTAAAAAGCACTTTTATACTCTGTATCATATAACAAATATGATGTAAATCATATTTGTGACATTATTTTATGTATATTTGATTATTTCTGTATTTTCACTAAGTTTGATCAGTTTTCTGTCGATCAATGCACTTGAAGCACGTGCTAATTGCGTTGCACTTTACATTAATTTAACAGAAAAGACAAGAAGGGCGAAAACACACTGTAAAGACTGTTTCATGTTTGATCAGGTATGCTGTTTTGTCACTCCTTAAATTAATTTTGTATGCCAGTTTTATACCATTTTCTCTTCCCTTTCTGCACTGTCTCTGCATGGGAGAGAAAAGACAAGAAGGGCGAAAACACACTGTAAAGACTGTTTTATGTTTTATCAGTAAATGAAGAGTCGAACCGTCAACTGATGTCCGTCTGGTTACTACTCTGAGAAAAAAACACAACGCAGATTACACCGGTCACACGTGGAGCCCGTGACTATTTCGGATCACCAGATCAGCGCTTCGCAGATCGCCGTGGTTGCATGACGGCTCGCCTGCTTCACCAATCTTCTCTCCCGGTCTTTCTCACCACCTCGCTCGGAGGGCGCGTGTGTGAGATGAACAGCGCGTGATAACGCGGGTCAGTCTGTTTCATCTTAAAGGAACGGTAAAGAGTTTAATTGACTTTCTGATCGACAACTTTTCTCTCCGGGAATCTTTCCTCTTCGTTGATGCGTGTTAATCGAGAGACTGTGTGATAAGGACCGCGGGACGCTTCATTGAAATTCAAGCATCGTATCCTTTATCTGAACAGTATATAATGATTGACTGTTGATGCATTTTAAAAATAAATTGATTTTGATTCAATTTGAGATTTAATTAATTAAATCAATTTTTTTTGTATTTTATTAAAAAAAAATTTATATATATATTTTTTTATTTTATTTTACTTTCCCTTTTTAATTTCCTACAGCTATTAGGACCCCTTTTGTTTGTTTTGTTCTACTTTTACCTTAATTTTAGTTATTTTACCATCACCATCTTCACATTTTGTTTAGGATTACAGTAGTTCTAGCAACTGTTGTTTCCTTAATGAGTTATACAGGTTATTAGTAGCCTAATCCCTGTTTCCTCTCTACTTTCTCCTCACTCCTCAGGGCCAGACCTAATACATTGAAGGGCAGCTACTGTTCAACACAATGTAGGTCAAGATAGAACTAGGAACAATTCCCACTGTTTCTTTTTCTTTTGATTAGGTATTTGGTGGGTCCCTGCTAGTTTAGCTAACAGTCTAACCCTAGGTTTATGAAGTCTATTGCAGCATCACCCACAAGTGACACCTGCTTAGCCATATATCTTAGGAAAAAAACAAAAATAGGTAAAAATCTTCCTTTTCTTTTTTTTCCTTTTTTTTTGAGTTCATCTTATTTTATGTCAGTTTCGTCATAGTGACCAAACCCATGAACCATCAGTGCTTTAAGTAATAGTTTGACTACATGTATTGCCCGGTCATCAGCTGACCCCTGCTTACGGCCCCCTCAACAAAGTTACTCAAACTCTCTCTTTGTGTTCACGAACACAAAAACATAGCACCCTACCTCACTAGCTGCCTCTCACCAGCTATTCATCCCTTACATGGCCTACACAGCCGTTCCCCATAGAGATAGTTTAACACCTCTGGACGCACTTGCATTTGTCTTGCCCCTTTCTCTCTCTGGTGTTCCCACAAGTGTGCCAGTATGTCGCAGACATTCCACAGACATCCAGCCCTGCCAGCTCACCAGGACCACCTGGAAACTTAGCAGAGCACTGTAATGTACCTCCTTCAGCTCCAAGCAGCCAACAACCTGCAATGGCAAAGAAAGGAACAGCGAGACTGCGACATAAGTGAACACCTGACCAGCATCATCCTCTCCTCGGCCCACACCCTCAAGGGCCTCAGACAGGAGGTAAATGAGCTGAAACGGCAAGTCACAGAGTTCTGCAGAGAACTGACACCTGCTCAACGAGAGAAAGCACAGAACGGATGCAAAGAACCTCAAAGAATGGTGCGACAGAAGGAAATCACCAGTCTTCACAGAGGCTCTAACAGCTGCTAGACACCAAGCGCCGCTGGAAAAAGGCAGTTTCTCTCATTGGACAAGCCCAACTTGAGAGGCATGAGTCTTACCCGACTTTAAAGGCCAAGGCCCACGCCACGCACCCAGTCGGTGGTTTGTTTTATTTCTGAGAGGATGTGAGAAAAACACACCCGGAAACCCTAAGCTCGTGCCAGGCTTCAGCCTTGACCTTTCCATTTCACCAAGATTCTCTGACTCAAACTAGTTCTTTCTCATCAACCAACTTCAGCAAGATCTTGGGCCTTAAGATTGCATCAGGAATCTCTTTCAGACAGACGAGACTTGCAAGTATCAAACTTAGTCTTATTAATTGAGACATTAGGTATCAGTTGCACCTTTTTACCAAGGTGTGTTTGAACTAAGAATCTGACGTTTCCCTCAGGTGTAGATCTGCTGAATATGCAAATGGCTCCATAAATTTAATTCCTTATGTCTCTTCTCTGTACTGAGTGAAGCTTTAACCCTTTCCTATACCAACTGTATGCGTGTGTGTGTGTGTGTTAGACCAGTTTATGTGTTTATGTAGGATGTTAGACCAGTTTATGTGTTTATGTAGTATGTTAGACTAGTTTAAGTGTTTATGTAGTTAATAAAACCTTACTTGTGTCACACTTGATGTGGTTCATTGTTTGCTCATAACTGGAGTCACTTAATCATGCAGATTTATGCTACAAGCTTTTGTAGAATTGTACAGTAAGGAAGTTATTTCCCTTAACCAGGAAATTAACGTTCTTAGAATTGACAAGACAGTTGACCCTGAGAGGTCAGCTAAATATCTACACCAGATCTAAAATATAATTATAACTAGTTATGATTAATTATTCCTATTTCCTCATGAGCTGATTCGTTACACTTCCTTTGTTTGTTTTTTGCTTTTCCCAAGTGAAACTTGCCTTAATTGAGTATGTGGTCTAAGTGTACAAGGTGTAATGGGCACCTTGATGAGGTCTAAAAAATGTTTTGAAATCTGCCAAATTTCATCACATTCTAATCCTTTCATTGGGTAGCTTTTGATTGCTGACTGTCTTCACTGGTTGTTTAGAGTGTGGACCATGTAATTCTTATGACCAGTGTTATGACAGAGTTTTCCAATGTTCTCAGAATTTTGTGTAATTCTAGAGGGGTGAAAGTAATGTTAATTTCCTATGTAGAATTACACAAATGTTCTCGATGTATATCTGATATGCCTGTCTGTGTGTGCACCTTCCCCTTTAAATTTCTGACAACAGCGTTAGTCTTAATTTCCTGTCTTTGCACCTCCTCTTCCCTTTCTGCTTTTTGTCGCTGCATGGGAGAGGTGGGTTTCTAATGAGCTCTGATTAATCTAATTTCATCTTTGCTTTAAAAAAGCACTTTTATACTCTGTTTAAATCATATTTGTGACATTATTTTATGTATATATGATTATTTCTGTATTTTCACTAAGTTTGATCAGTTTTCTGTCGATCAATGCACTTGAAGCACGTGCTAATTGTGTTGCACTTTACATTCATTTAACAGAAAAGACAAGAAGGGTGAAAACACACTGTAAAGACTGTTTTATGTTTTATCAGGTATGCTGTTTTGTCACTCCTTTAATTTTGTATGCCAGTTTTATACCATTTTCTCTTCCGATTCTGCACTGTCTCTGCATGGGAGAGAAAAGACAAGAAGGGCGAAAACACACTGTAAAGACTGTTTTATGTTTTATCAGTAAATGAAGAGTCGAACCGTCAACTGATGTCCGTCTGGTTACTACTCTGAGAAAAAAACACAACGCAGATTACACCGGTCACACAAGAACAGTAACAACATACCCAATGACCTGAAGTATATGTGTGTTCATTCAAAGAAAGGTTTTCCTATGAATTAATTAGAGAAGAGTCCATTTTTATTGGCATTATGTGTCTGATCTAGAGAGAACTGAGTAGGAGGACGATTCTCTCTACATACTTTTAAGTCATAAAAGTTTATCTGATCTGGCTGAGGGGTCCTGGTTGCCATGGTAACCATCGTTCACAGACACCCTGGCACCCAGTATGTTTATTGGGTGAGGGGTCTGTGACTATTTGTTAATCTAATGAATAATTGATTCGTTAAATCTAATAAAAAATGGTGTGCCTGATTGGTCCAAATGCTACAATCCACAATACACATTGTTTCAAAGCAGCTTCTAGTAAGTTCTGTTACCTCTATGTAGTGATGTTGTTAAAACGTCACCATTAAATATGTGGCCAATGAGCTACTGCCCTGGTTAGGGTATATAAGTTGGTTGGTTCTGCCTCTTGGAGTTCGTCATGGTCGAAAGCCCGCCCCTTTCTTTCTGTTATGGACTTTCCGAGGTCACCGTAGCCACCAGATCCAGTCTGTATCCAGATCAGAGGGTCGATCAGCACCTAGAGAGGACCTCTGCAGCCCTGAAAGTCAGCAGAGACCAGGACAACTAGATGAGCCCCAGATACAGATCCCCAGTAAAGACCTTGTCTCAGACGGCCACCAGGACAAGACCACAGGAGCCAGTTGAGTCCTCTGCACAATGTGACTTTGCTGCAGCCTGGAATTGAACTGCTGGTTTCGTCTGGCCAGAGGAGAAGTGGCCCCCCCGACTGAGCCTGGTTTCTCCCAAGGTTTTTTCTCCATTCTGTCACCGATGGAGTTTTGGTTCCTTGCCGCTGTCGCCTCTGGCTTGCTTAGTTGGGGACACTTCATTTCCAGCAATATCGTTGACTTGATTTGCACAGATACTATTTAAACTGAACTGAGCTGGATGATGACATCACTGAATTCAATGATGAACTGCCTTTAACTGAAAAATGAGTGTTTACTATTGTCACTTTGCATTATTGACACTATTTTCCTAATTAATGCTGTACAGTTGCTTTGACACAATCTGTATTGTTAAAAGTGCTATATAAATAAAGGTGACTTGACTTGACTTGACTGCCAAGGTAGCTGTTTGTAGCCGCTTAGCTTAGCTGTCTGGTTGGAGTGTTATTTGGTGATTTGTGCGATCTTTACTTCTTTAGTGTGGTGTTAGGCTGCTGAGATATACTGTGTGCAGTGCGTTGTTTGCTCTCAGGTAAGTTAATGATGTATGGGAAGCTGAGGGAAATTGGGTTCAGTTTAATGTGAGTTATGTGTTTCAGTGTGGTGTGCCTTCATGGCTCCCATTGATTGTGGCTTCGCAGTATAACGTAGCCCAGGTCGCAGCACCAGCGGTTGTCGCTTTAATGGAAACACTACCTGTCTGATATGCAAAGAAAAAGTCGCTGTCCTAAAGGAATATAATCTCAAGCGTCATTACTCGACTAAACATGGAGAACAGTATGAGAAGTACCAGAAAGACGAGAGAAAAAGACGAGCCACGCAGTTGCAGAGAGAGCTAACGTCCCAGCAAAACCTTTTCCATAAAGCCAAAAAGGATGCTGATGCTGCAGTTGAAGCAAGTTATGTGGTGAGTGAGTTGATCGCTAAAGCGGGAAAGCCATTCACAGAAGGGCAGTTTATAAAGAATTGCATGAAGAAAGTCGCTGATATTCTATGTCCAGAAAAGAAAAACTTGTTCAACAATCTCTCTTTGTTGGCAAACACAGTGGCAGAGCGGATCAGCGAGTTATCAAGTGACATTTATGATCAGTTATGCAGCAAATCTAAAGTTTTCACTGCATACTCTGTGGCGCTTGACGAAAGCACAGACATAACCGACAGTGCTCAGCTAGCAATTTTCATCAGGGGTATTAATGACCAGTTTGAAGTGACGGAAGAGTTGCTGAGTTTGTGTCCAATGCACGGCCGTACCACAGCCAAAGATATATTTCAGCAGCTGTGTGACGCAATTGAGCGCGCTGGTTTGCCGTGG
>NW_015506747.1:59050-82396 GCF_001515645.1 Sinocyclocheilus grahami
CTGGCTCAGCAGGGGGAATGTCCTGAAGAGATTCTTTGAGTTAAGAGTAGAGGTGAAGAGATTCATGGAAGATGGCAGAATGGATGTTCCTGAATTTTATGATCCTAAATAAGTCATGGATCTTGCATTCTTAGTTGACATAACGCAGGAGCTGAACGTCCTTAACCTGAAGCTCCAGGGCCCAGGTCAGCTCATCACAGCAGCCTATGAAAGTGTGAAAGCATTCTTCACAAAACTAAGATTGTGGAAAACTCAGCTTTCTGCAAAAAACCTCAGTCATTTCACAACATGCAGATCTCTTGTGGAGGAGGGCACAGCAATCAATGGTGATGAATATGCCTCTGCTATTGAAAACCTACTGCAGGAATTTGATCAGCGTTTTGCTGACTTCAAGGCACATCGTGACACTTTCCAGCTGTTTGCAGACCCCTTCTCGGCTGATGTGGAGAGTGTCCCAAGTTTATTGCAAATGGAACTGGCGCTTCTGAATCAGCTACTGTTTTGTTATTAGTTTAAGTATTTGCTATTGACTGTTCAAATGCGGAGGTTTGCACATTGTGTGTGTGTGTGTGTGTTTGTGTGCGTACGCGAGAGAGAGAGAGAGAGAGAGAGAGAGACGTGTGTGTGTGTGTGTGTGTGCGTGTGAGAGAGAGAGAGAGAGACATCGTGCGTGTGTGAGAGAAAGAGAGAGACATTGTGTGTTGTGTGTGTGAGCGAGCGAGCGAGAGAGAGAGAGACATCGTGTGTGTGTGTGTGTGTGTGTGTGTGTGTGTGCGTGAGAGAGAGAGAGAGAGAGACAGGGTCACATCACAGTGGAGTCAGCTGTCTTAACCATGGCTTGTGTGCTGCAAACACATACCAGCTTCATCACTGTGTCTGTCACACGACTCTGTTCCCCTTTCGGGCTCTGTCTTTACATTTATTTTGAAAGATGAAGCTTGCGATTATGGTAAGGGGCATTACATTTCCGACGAGTGCTTGCGGTGTTCGGCCAATCACAATGCACTGGGTCAGCTGGCCAATCAGAGCAGACTGCGTTGTCGGAAGGAGGGACTTTGTAAAAAACAAAGCATTTGAGAGAGGCGGGGCATAGAGGACCTACAATAATGTACAGTATTTGAAAAATAATGTGTTTTTTGAACATTAAAGCATGTCAACATATTCTGTTACACCAAATACACAAAATAATGATCTTTAAAAAAGCATCAAATTTTCCGCTTTCTTGTTGTGCTTGAATGTTAAAATGGCCTTCCTATGAGGTGTCAATCACAGCAATGGCCCCTAGCCAATTTGAGTTTCAGACCACTGGATTAAGGTGCTTACATGAAGGCTTTTCAGTCCGATTGAGCCATCAATCCAATTACAAATGGATTATTTGGTTACATGTAAACTTAGCCACTGTTTGTCTTGAACTCAATCACATAGGCGGATTGGGTATGCAAACAGCGTAACTTTAAACATAGGTGAGATCTGTGACTGTGACCCGTGCACATTGTATGAGTGCGTCAATACAGTCTGGTCGCATGCACCGAATGAACTGTTCAAAACAGCTTTCTTTACATCAACAAACAAGGTTATTAAGCAGGTCTCTGAGTGTTATTGCGTTCTCTAGTTACCATGATTACGTTTCTCGGCTTTGATGTTCCATTGATATCTAGCTAGCTAGCTAGCTAGCCTAAGGGGAAATTCTTTCACACAGAAAGACTTTGATGTTCTCCAAATGTACTGTGTACTTTCAAAATAAATAAATAAATACATTAAAAACTTTTAAAAGTTTTAATATGAACAGTACAGCTTTTACAATATTGAATTGGCATTTATTTATTTTATTTATTCATTTTCTAAGACTTTTAATTTTAAAATGTGTACTTTCATTTCTGTTTAAAAGTTATGGTGTTAAATTGTGGTTTGTGTGCATTGTCTCTCTTCTCTCTGTCCAGTTGCTCTCTCTCCGTTACTCCAGATCCCTGCTCATAATTGACTGGAGAAGCAGATTGGCTTCTTCTGCACCCTTGCATCTTTTAAAAGTCACATCCGTGCAAGACTGAGAGAGCCAGTTGCACAAGTAAAAAGGCTATTAGAACTCATAATATTGTAAGGAGGTATTCTATTGTATAAAGTGAGACCTTTATTTTTTATTTATTTAGTATTATTCTTTTTTGTTATATCCTCTGGCACTGTTTAATTAATGTTGTTCATCTTTTTATGTTTTTTTTCTTTTTACCTTTTTTCTTTTCCTCTACCATATAGCACAGCATGGGTCGACCCGTAAGCATTTCATGCAGTGTTAAGTGCGTGCTCCTGTTAGTTTGCATGCTATAGCTCATTAGTACAAGAGGTAATGCATCAATCCAATTAAGTTTATGTAACGAATCAGCTCATGGGAAATATGAATAATTAACCATAACTAGTTATAATTAATTATGAATATTTTAGATCCGCTGTAGATATTTAGCTGACCTCTCAGGGTCAACTGTCTTGTCAATTCTAAGAACGTTAATTTCCTGGTTAAGGGAAATAACTTCCTTACTGTACAATTCTACAAAAGCTTGTAGCATAAATCTGCATGATGAAGTGACTCCAGTTATAAGCAAACAATGAACCACAATTATTAAAGACTCTTAGAACACTAATATGTTGCGTAGGTGTAAACATACAATATACACTCTCAATTAGATCATCTGAATACGAATTCATAGGTACTAAACATGGTAGAGTTACATATATGTAAGCTGACAGGAGTGTGTTTCGATTATAAGCCTGCATAACAGTATACAATTTCAAAGACAAAATACACGATGACAATAATATACCCAATGACCTGAAGGATCATGTGTGTTCATTCAAAGAAAGGTTTTCCTATTAATTAATTAGCAAAGAAAAGTCCTTCCCTTGTGGATTTTGCCTATGGGCATGGAAGCGATTTTCTTCACCTAAATTCCAGGAGGTCGTAAATGTATTGGGTGTCAGGGTTACCATGGAACCAGGGGCCTGTTTGGCTTCCTGGGGTGTTACAGAGTATTTGTTAAATCTAGCTAACAAAATATATATTGTGTGTTTGAGTGGTCCAGATGCGACATTTAGTACTTTCACATATTTTGTTAATTTTGACGCACCCTTGTGCCTGTTATATTCTTAATTGTTGCAATACTTGTTTTACAATTTTTAGTATAAATGCCGACCCATTATCTGAACTTATTTCTGATGGTATTCCAAATCTTGGAATTAGTTCTCTTGTTATAAATTAATTACTGTTCCTGCTCCCAGATCTGCTGATGGTACTGCTTTCACCCACCTGCTAAATCTGTCTATGATCACAAGCATGTATCTTTTCCCTTCTACTCACTTTATCTTATCCACATAGTCTATTACCAAATGCTTAAAGGCCCTTCTGGTACTGGTATATGGCCTATTGGTGTCGCTATCCCTTTCCTTACATTGTATTTGGCACAAACTTCACATGTGGACAACAATTCATCCACCATTGCATATAAATAAGGAGACCAATATCCTTGTTGTTTAATTTTTCTTATCACTATCACTTCTTATCACTTAATGATTTCTGAACGATTATGTGACACTGAAGACTGGAGTAATGATGCTAAAAATTCAGCTTTGATCACAGGAATAAATTCCATATTAAAATCTATTCAAATACAAAACAGTTATTTTAAATAGTAAAAGTATTTCAAAATTGTACTGTTTTTGCTGTACTTTGGATCAAATAAATGCAGTCTTGGTGAGCAGAAGAGACTTCTTTAAGAAACATTAAAAATCTTACTGTTCAATAACTTTTGACTGGTAGTGTAAATAAAATACAGTAAAAATGAATTTGTGGTGTTGTGTTAAATTTCAGTCATTTTGACAGTAAAAGTTGACAAGCTCTCAGATGAGAAACAGCAGGATGGGATTCAGGCTGCACCCTCTTTCCAAAATTCCAGCTGATCTGTGACTCAATGCATTTGGTGCCACAAATGTTGACTGTCTGAATGAACCTGCAAGCACAGGAAAAAAACATTATTTTTCAAAGCAGTGTTTCCAGAATTTGCCTCAACTGTCAAACTTGTTGGTGCTGTATGCACTTTGACGTTAATAAAAATGTTATATACTACATCTGAACGCATCTACAAGGAAGGTACATAATTAGTTGATAATCCATCATATTCAAATTATTAATGCTCCATTTTTTTTACAATGCATTCTCAATCAGTAGAGCAACGTGCTGAAATAATGGGTTTGATTCTAGGGGCAGTTCTACAGTGAGTGGATATCCGGGGCTTAGCCCAGAAACATTAATGCATGTATCAGAATACACGGGATTCACTTAAAATAAAATAGGCTATGCTGAAAAGTGACATTAGCTAAGGGGCTTAATTTTTTATTTTTAAAGAGACAAGTATAATTCATTAAAATTTGCACTTACAAATTGCATAAATAATATTACAGTGTTTCCCACAGACTTGCACTCGATTTGTGGTGGCATATATATGCAAATTCATTCTCTGCCAGCAGAAGGCGCTGTTGGAGTGATAGAGATCAAGGTTTCCCCGGTAACGGCTGTACACAAAGCAGTGCTCCGCTCACAAATGCTGCTTTATCAGACATTACATGCAAGAAGAAATGAAAATGACATCCAAAATTTTCCGAAGACAGTCGGTTTCCTTCAGAAATACAGTGATATAAAAACACCCGCACTGGGTTTCGATTTTGAAACGTGCAGTGCTCATGTTTATTCAACATGTGCTAGCATGTTCCTCTCTTTAAAAAGTCAACCTGTTCTGTGAGTTAGTGGAGAACAGCAGCTAGAGGCTAATTTGGCTAATTTAATAACATTAGCATTAGTTAAGTTGATGGAAGCTCACCTGTTGTTAGCACTGCTACGATGGCAATCACAAGAAAAGACTCCAATACACCTCCGATGCAGACGACATGACCTCAAACTTGAAAATAAAATACAAGAGATGTTCTTAATAATGGTGTTTCTTAGCTCAGTTTTCCTCAGTAGGTTGTTAGCTCGCTGTTTTATGTTAAAGTTAACATCTGTCAATGAATTTAGGGACCATCTCTAAAGTTACATACGACATTGGTACACACTTTCTGACTTAAATAGCATTTGAAGAGAATTACCTTACTTGCGATAAAGAGGCAAAGGAGAGAAGAGAACTTACTATGCTTCTCTTCGTTCAACTAAGCTAGTTAACTTCGGCTAACTGACATTATTAACTTACCAATTGATGTTATCATCGATACTATGGCATTCACAAGAAGAGGATCCAAAATGCACCTCCGACGTTGCAGACTACAGCCAGACTAGGAATCTGAAAATAACAAACAAAAGAAGTACTAGAACATACTTGTAATGGGACCATGATTTGGGCACTACAAGTCCCAGCAGCCCCAGCGTTATATAAGGAAGTAGTGAAGTTTGTTTGCTCTTTCGCTTCCGCTTTTGATTTCGGGGATGTCGTGGCGGATTTAGAAGTTGAAAAGAATGATATAGCACTTCAAAAGAATGGCAGCAGATAAGCAGTTACGTTAAATAATCCCGGAGCTTCGGCATGAACTGAACATATGATGCACCGATTAAGGAGTGTTGTGGCTGGATTATTGCATGACTGATGGTTGCCTGACTGTCCCAGTCGAAAATAGTGGATGTTAAAGGGATGCACGGTTACCGTTTACTTTAGATTTAATACTTTTGTTATTGTTTTTTATTTATTTTGTTCTGTGAATTTGGGACCCAGAGTGTCAGAGGAGAGATTAGGCCCCAAAGAAACTGGATTAATAGTGACTGTGTTACAATGCTGACTTGTGTTTGTGTCACCTGCATTGCCTACTGTTAATTAAGTTGTTTATTCTTTTCTTTTGTAGGTTCAGTTTTGGTTTCTTAAGCCAATGGTGGCCACTGAGTTGCCCTCACTGTGTGGATGGCGGTGGTGAGGTAGCTGGGATTGTGTGGTGGTTTGATCACTTTATCTTTGTTTTTCCTGTAGGTTTGCAGTGTGATTGCTGTGAGCTTGACTGCTGTGAGGACACTTTTGCTCTTGTGCCACTTCTGTCTTCACTTTCTAGGTAACCTGTGGCCATCTATAGTTGGTTTTCTTTTTGTTGTATCTTATTTATTTTTATTTTCATTTTTTTCTGATGTGGGTATTTGCATCAAAGATTGGTGATGTGGTGTTTTAATACTTTTGACCTGTCTGAATAAAAATGTGCCTGTTGATTAAAGTCACTTCATGGCCCCTTTCGCCTGTTTACTACTGACCTCTAAAGGTCATCCCACCACATACTGTTTAAAATCTCCACTGAAACAGTGGTGTTGCCTAATGCACTTTACCTCAGTATTTCACATTAATTTGCTGTTAAGTCAAGTCAAGTCACCTTTATTTATATAGCGCTTTTAACGCATCAGATTGTGTCAAAGCAACTGAACAGCATTAATTAGGAAAATAGTGTGTCAATAATGCAAAATGACAATAGTAAACACTAATTTTTCAGTTAAAGGCAGTTCATCATTGAATTCAGTGATGTCACCATCCAGCTCAGTTCAGTTTAAAGGGGTCATATGATGTGATTTCAAGTTTTCCTTTCTCTTTGGCGTGTTACAAGCTGATTGTGAATAGATAAGATCCCTGAAGTTGCAAAGACTAAAGTCTCAAAACCAAAGAGATATTCTTTATCAAAGTTAAGACTCTGCCACGCCCCCCTAAAACGGCTCGTTCTAACACGCCCCCACATAGTGACCTTGGAATAAGAGAGAAACAGACTAATATTAGCGTAGATGCCATTCTTCTAACGATGTAGCAAGTACATCGGGTGTTATGAGAGGTGTTCCCGGTTCCAGTTGACCTAATTAATGCAGCCTTTGAATATTAGAAGACTCTAATATTAGAAGACTCTAATATTCTCTACTAGACTCTAGTAGATTAGTGTGTTATGTGTAAGCCAGGTTAAAGAGATGGGTCTTTAATCTAGATTTAAACTGACAGAGTGTGTCTGCCTCCCGAAGAATGTTAGGTAGGTTATTCCAGAGTTTGGGCGCTAAAAAGGAGAAGAATCGGGTGCCCGCAGTTGATTTTGATATTCTAGGTATTATCAAATGGCCAGAGTTTTGAGAACGCAGCGGACGTGGAGGACTATAATGAAACAAGCGCTCGTTCAAATACTGAGGTGCTAAACCATTCAGGGCTTTATAAGTAATAAGCAAGATTTAAAAATCTATACGATGTTTAATAGGTAGCCAGTGAAGTGTTGACAGAACTGGGCTAATATGGTCATACTTCCTAGTTCTAGTAAGAACTCTAGCTGCTGCATTTTGGAATTGTGTTTATTAAGCGTGCAGAACAACAGAATTTAGCAGTAAGAAATTACTCATCATCCAGTTTTTTATATCGACTATGCATTCCGCAAGTTTTTCAAATTGGTATGTTTCGCCGGGCTGCGAAGAAATATAAGGCTAAATATCATCAGCATAAGGAATATAATTGTGAGGATACTACCTTTTCTAGTATCTTGGACAGAAAAGGAAGATTTGAGATTGGTCTGTAATTAACTAGTTCTTTGGGGTCAAGTTGTGGTTTTTTGATGAGAGGCTTAATAACAGCCAGTTTGAAGGTTTTGGGGACATATCCTAATTGACAATGATGAAATAATAATAGTCAGAAGAGGATCTATGACTTCTGGAAGCACCTCTGTTAGGAGCTTAGATGGAATAGGGTCTAACATACATGTTGTTGGTTTAGATGATTTAACAAGTTTATACAATTCTTCCTCTCCTATAGTAGAGAATGTGTGGAATTGTTCCTCAGGCGATCTATAGCAAGCCATCTGATGCGATACTATAGCTGACGGCTGCATGGTTACAATTTTATCTCTAATAGTATCCATCTTAAGGCTAAAACATAAGCAGAGGGAAAATTTTCTTTTGAAAAAAAGTAGATTTTTCTAAATTTGAAAGTATTTAATGTAACAGCTGTACTGTTCATATTAGACCAAAATTCTTTCCTGGATAGGCTATAAAATAGAGGAGGTTACACATTAACAGAGTGAATTGACGCGACCAGACTGTATTGATGCGCTCATACAATGTGCACGGGCGCCAAGCGAGTTCGTGCGAACATTTTATGAACCTGTAGTCACAGATCTCACCTATGTTTGAAGTTACGTTGTTTGCGTACCTAATCCGCCTATGTGATCGAGCCAAACAGTGACAACAACGCCTACTAGGGTCACAGAATTTGGTGTAATGCTGTAGCTCCATGAACATTTCCTCCATTGTAAAATTTCAAAAATTGGGCTAAAATCGTGTAGTCTGAACGGGGCTTAACTCACTGCAGGTTGGGACAGTGATCACTCAAATTCCAGGGACATGATTATGTACAGCGTCAACGGACAACATAGTAGAACGTCATCACTGGAATTAAAAAACAACAGGCAGGACCAATCTCATTTTTATATTATTTTTTTCTGATCAGTGCCCTGACTACTGGACAAGGGAGCTGATTGAGATGCACCCATTGTCTTAATATAGGGAGATGAGCGGGTCTGTAATACTTACTACTGGAGAAAGCTTAACGGCTAACTTGGATCACGTGTGCCTTAATAGCCAAGCATATTACAGCCTTGACGTCATTGAATTTCAGTAAGAGTTGTGCGACACTCAATCGTCGATTACGGATACCATAGGAATGAATGAGGAGTGCCGTAAGCTGAATCCCATGTGTCGCAAAGAGTCAGTGACTTCTCTTATAAAACGGCATTTTTTTTCATGGTAAACTCTAAAAATAGTTAAATCCAAAAGTATTGTTTAGTGTAAAACATGTTGAAGATTAGCAGATAAGCTGTCGATTCATTAAATGATAAACTGTTTCCTCTAAAAAGCTGTTTATTCAGCATAGTGAAGCCTCTCCTACATTGACATCCATTCAAAAAAAAAAACAGCCTCTGGTCTCCTTTCCCACGTACTGCCAGACCGGAAGCGTTAGCTTTAGCCATTACGCTTTTTCGGCTAATGGTTGCAGGCTTGCCTTCTAGTGGCTTTGGTAGTAGGTCCGAATTCCATTCATACTACCCACATTCATTCTATATAGAACATACTTTTTTAACGGTCGGGAAGTACGTTCAAATTCAAATATAGTACCTACTCAAGTAGTATGCGATTTTGGACGCATTAGTTTTCTTCTTCTTCTTCTTCTTCTTGTTTCTTTTAATTGACTAAGGAGGTTGTTCAAAAAATATTGTACATTATAATTTCTCTTTTTGAGCGCTTCTGTATGGGAATATGAGAGAATGGACTAAATGAAATTCGAAACATTTTTCTTAATAATTTCACAATAGAAATACATTTAAACAACAGTACATACATATTAAGGCACAATTGAGAGATGGATGATGCGGCTTTTTGAGCCCTCTGCATGATAAAGAATGTTTAGCTTCTCAAGTCCTTATGCGCCAGAGAAACAAGCTTGGAGTAATTTCTAGAATTTTTTGTTTGAATTTTAGCAGCAGAAGAAGCCTGGCCATGGCTACTTGATTTGGTAGCCATGTGGACAGAGCCCTTGTGTATATATCAGCCTTAGAGCATGGTGCTTGCAATGTCACAGTACATTCTATTTGCTATTATTATTATTATTATTATTATTATTATTATTATTATTATTATTAGGCTATTTGCTACTTTAAATATATTATTATTATTATTATTATATGACCTATTATTGTACTATTAATTACACACTATTTTATATATCATATTATGGACTAATTTATTTTAACATTTATACTATGTACCGTCATTTCTATGCATGAGTAATAACAGATTATCTTGTATAATTTGTCAACATATTTGTTTTAGTTTTCAAGAGCACTGTTAATGATACACAAAAAGTAATGTGATTTTTGTATTCAGCATATCAAACTTCATAAAGAAGCATTCAAAATAAAAGCGAAACAAAAGTTTAAAAAGATTCACAGTGTTACATGTATTAATGTTTGATTTGAAGTACATATATGTATCTGTTTAGTTCTATAAAAAATAAAAAGCAGACTGCCGGTGTGTCACTATTTGATTTGTATTAGCTGAGTTAATGGTCAATTATCAGAACCTAAATATGTATTATTTCAATGTTTCCCAGTATTTCAAAGGGAATGAACTGTGTTCTCACCTAAAGCACAATAAAAACTAAAATATTGGGGCTGAAAAAAGAAAAGGTAATTTCCAGGTTACAGACATTATTCGGTGGAAATCAGTTCATTGTTGAATGTCACCCATAACCCTCGGGTCTTCAGGTGCTTCTCAAACAGTCTTTCCTGCAGGCCTTCTAAGGCAGGGGTGCCAATCCTGTTCCTGGAGATCTACCTGTAGAGTTAATTTCCAACCCTGATCAAACACACCTGTCTGTAATTCAAGTGCTGCTAAAGAACTTAATTATTTGGTTCAGTTGTGTTTGATTAAGGTTGGATCTGAACCTTGCAGGAAGGTAGATCTCCAGGAACAGGACTGGGCACCCCTGTTCTAAGATATGCAGCCTTACTAGGATGTGTCCTTCGGTTTGAAAAGCACCCTTCCCTTGAGTCCACGCTTTCATGATGCAATGCCACTTTGACTGTCAGGTAGACATCTGCTGCAGAGCTCATCTCAGTGCAGGCTCAGCAGAAGTGAGCATCGAGGGCACACAACAGCTGCAATAGGGATGCTTGCGAGCACCCTTCTAAAAGCTAAAATCACACGCCAGGCATTGTAAGACCACAAATACACATGAAATATGCTATTTGGAACAGGGCCAATGTATTTATTATTATGACTATAGTTTGATCAAGCCCAGTACATTATGGGCGTTTCTTCCCTTTTCTCATCACAGCCATTTCTTTGTTTTCTCTAGTTGTGTATCACCTATTTTTAAAGGGGTCATATGATGCGATTTCAATTTTTCCTTTCTCTTTGGAGTGTTATAAGCTCTTGGTGCATAAAGAAGATCTGTAAAGCTGCAAAGACTAAAGTCTCAAATCCAAAGAGATATTCTTTATAAAAGTTAGAGTCAACCACGCCTACCTAAAACGGCTCGTTCTAACATGCCCCCACATGTCTACGTCACGATGTGGGAAGATTTGCATAACGCCGCCCAAATGTTCACGCAAAGAAAGAAAGTGTAACTTTTATTCTCGGATCGGCTTTCACCGTGGACGAAGCGGAGTCCAGCCCGGGGGCGCCACATGTGGTTGCCGCAAGCCTGCCTGCCGCCGCTCACTCTAGGCCGCCGGCCACTGCTCACTCTAGCCGCCCGCCTCTGCTCACTCTAGGCCTCCGGCCTCCGCTCACTCTAGCCCGCCATGTGTGACGCTGTGTTTCGTTGTGAAAGTACTTTGTTTGGCCTTCCAAAAGAGGACACGACTAGAAATCAGTGGTTAACTTGTATTTACAACACTGTTCCAGAACAGTTCAACCCAAATATTCAGATGTGTGCAGCACATTTTATGGAGGACTGTTTCCTGATCCTGGTAGAGTAGACTACAATGCCGGCTGTTCTGACTCACAGACTGTAAGTACGTTTTTATATTTAAAGAATTTGCCACTGACGTTTCAAACGCGAATTTTGAGCAGTGTAGAGAAGCATTTGAAGTTTGTCATTTCTCCGATCACAAATGCAGACATGGTTTTATGTTTACGTGGCACGATGCAATGCAACGCGTAAAAAGACACTATAAGTCATTATAATCCGTAATTATGTCCCCACTGGATGCAACAAATGCCTCATTTGTAATGGGTTTTAATGTTTTTGTCTCATCGCTCCGGCCGGGACAAGGCATCACAATATGGTAAGGGGCGTAACATTTCTGTCACACGCTTGAGGTATTCGGCCAATCACAACGCACTGGATAGCCGGCCAATCAGAGCACACCTCGCTTTTCAGAACGATGAGCTTTGTGAAAATTTACGCGAAAGAAACGCGGGGCATAGAGGAGAAACAATATTGTACAGTATGTGGAAAATAATGTGTTTTTTGAAACTTAAACATTTCATTACACCAAATACACAAAATAATGTTCTTTTTAGCAACATCATATGACCCCTTTAAAAAATGCCTTTCTACTGCATAGACAGTCAACTTTTATAGAAATCACATCTTGCCAGTGGTGAATTACACCTTTAAAATGCTTGGTAGCATGTTTGTCTAATTGCAATCCAGTTGGGATTGTTGCTATGTTTCCAAGGTCCCACCCTTATGAAAATGAACCATGGTTTTACTACAAATTAAACC
This sequence comes from Sinocyclocheilus grahami, assembly GCF_001515645.1. Classification (NCBI taxonomy): domain Eukaryota; kingdom Metazoa; phylum Chordata; class Actinopteri; order Cypriniformes; family Cyprinidae; genus Sinocyclocheilus; species Sinocyclocheilus grahami. The sequence continues at coordinate 71,308 of NW_015506747.1, forward strand.
AAAAAAACATGGTTACTATAGCTAAACCATGGTAACCACAAATTAACCATAGTTTAACCATAGTATTTGTAGTAAAACTGTGGTTTGCAAATGGTAATCAATATGCCAAAAAACCATGGTTACTACACTTTTACTACAATAAAACCATGGTTAATTTTCGTAAGGGCATGTTCCCCAAATAGGCTCATAAGAAACACATTAAAAAAGGGTCCTATGTTTCCAGAGTCCTATGGTCCACAGAATTATATGGTACATAAGGAACTGACTTGTTGCCCAGGCTATAAAGTATGTCTAAAAATGCAAGGATTCAGTTATCATATACACTTACTTAGCCAGCTGCACTAAACGTCAACTTCTCTAAAAACTTTAACAACATATTATAAAGTCTGTGCGCTACAGTATATCCGGGGAACCTATGACCCTGAGAACAGGTATGCAGTTCTCTCTGACCCAATGTTCACAAACATCCCTAGTAGAATTCTACTTAGTTCCCTTTTGATGATATTAAGATTTTTGAACTCTAACTTAGTTGTTGCTATAGATGGGAAAAACAAAGCTTTTAAAAACTTTTTTAATCAGTTGCACCAATTGCTTTACAAAATGATTTACTAATTTACAAATATGAAGTTTCTGTATAATGTGTGCTATTTTATTAAATTGTAGGGCTTGATCGGTTTGTTTCTTGGAGAGCTTATTTAATCAGGCCGATAAAATACTATTAACTAGTTTGATATGCACCCCAAATCACTGGTTCAAAACAAATGACTCGGTAGCATTTTCAGCCCAAGTCTTTTAAGTAGCACTGTCCATATGCATCAGTAGTTACACACACTTATTGTATACGTGTCTAACCTACAGTAACCAAGCATGGAAGAACTTCACATTTTATCTGTCAAAGTTTGATGAAATGAAATGAACAATTAAACATGCTACTGGGCAGTCATGCTCAGAATGTCAAAACCTTTAAAGCTCCTATGTCATAGAGCAGAACAGATTTTCAGAGCATTTTGTCAGTTTGATGGGAACAATCAGATGTTTCTGACCTACAGCACTTATTTCTTCAATGTACTTGACAGTGAATTTAACATTAGACATCAAAGAAACAGTCATAATCAAACGAGCACAAAAGACAATGAGTTTCATTTTTTCTTTGAGCAAGATTAACTTCCTTGTTGAGAAATGGAGGATTACGAAAACATGACGTGTTTTACATTCTGCCATAATATAATGATCATTGTACATGATTTTGTTTCTTTAGTTATGAATATAGACATTTCAGGATGACATGACACATAAAAAAGGAAATGAAACTTGGCAATATTTTAACTCTATAGATGACACATGATTGAATGGAGCACATCCTGAGTTTATTGTAAGAACAAATGAAGACATAACTATATATTTTCTCTTGAGGTAAATATACACAATCACTGTAATCATTTTAACAGCAATCCAGTAAAATTTGTTTTTTCTTCTATGATTATATTAATAATGATAAAAATTACTCCTCTATTAGTAGCAATAATAATTGGAATGTTTAAAATTGATCAACAGTTACACACAATACAGGTGCATCTCAATAAATTAGAATGTCGTGGAAAAGTTCATTTATTTCAATAATTCAACTCAAATTGTGAAACTCGTGTATTAAATAAATTCAATGTACACAGACTGAAGTAGTTTAAGTCTTTGGTTATTTTAATTGTGATGATTTTGGCTCACATTTAACAAAAACCCACCAATTCACTATCTCAACAAATTAGAATACTTCATAAGACCAATAAAAAAAACATTTTTAGTGAATTGTTGGCCTTCTGGAAAGTATGTTCATTTACTGTACATGTACTCAATACTTGGTAGGGGCTCCTTTTGCATGAATTACTGCATCAGTGCGGCGTGGCATGGAGACAATCAGCCTGTGGCACTGCTTAAAATAAAAATTTTCAGTGCTAGCTCTCTCTCTGTCTTGATGCAGTTTGTTAGTATAAACTCATCATAAATGTTTCATATCAATACAGTTACTTGTTACTGAAGCCTCCTTGAATAATAGGTTACTGTTTTCACAATGGAATCCTTATTCACTGACGGTGACAGACATGGGATTGTCATACACAGCAGCCTCTAGTTTATCTGCTTTCTTCCGGCGGAGTTCAGGAGGAGGCCGAGGTGGAGGGTTTTGAGGAGGCTCTTTGATGCTATCCCCAACACGCTTTGGTGGCTCTCTGCGGGGCAGTATGGGCTCCCAATGTTCTCCGTGAATAGCTGCCTGTGATGCCAAAGTTCAAAATCATGTATCAAATCAAAGGCCACACAACCAAATGCATCCAAAAATAGATGTTGTCCAAAGAGTTCTTCTCCAAATGACAGTTCATGAGTCAAATGAAATAAAGTATTATACAAAAATACTGTGGGATATTACATCATATTACACTCACATCATCTGTCAGCACATCAGTGGTCAGTTCAAAGAAGACATGTTTTTAAAACTTTAGTTAACTCAAAATTCTGTCGACATCTACATCATTCATACTTATGTCATTCTTAAATTTTCTTTCTTCCGTGGAACACAAAAGGGTAATGTAAGAATGTGCATATGAACTGCTTTTTTATATTCCGGTGCTTTTCGTCATTTTTGAGAGCTGAAAATATCTCTCCCCTTTCATTTTCATCATTTAAGAACATTTTGCTAAACACTTCCATTTGTGTTCTACAAAATAAATAACATCATATAGGTTTGAAACAACATGCGAGTGAGTAAATAACAATTTTTATTTTGGGTGAACTGTTTCTGTAACAGTTTGAATGTGAAAAAGGGGATTTTATAGGAGGAAGCAAATGAACAAATATATATACAGTGGTGTGAAAAAGTGTTGGCCCCCTTCCTGATTTCTTATTTTTTTGCATGCTTGTCACACTTTAATGTTTCAGATCATCAAACAAATTTAAATATTAGTAAAAGATAACACAAGTGAACACAACATGCCGTTTTTAAACGAAGGTTTTTATTATTAAGGGAAAACAAAATCCAAAACTACATGTGTCACACCCCTGTGGACTGTTGATTATGGTTTCTCCCTCTGTGTCCTTATTTGGCTGTTCCTGTTCCCATTATTAGTTAATCACCTCATTGTGTTCACCTGTCTGCCCCTCATTATCTGCCCTATAAGTTCCTGTCTCTTGTATCCTAGTGGGGTCAGTTATTGTGAATGTTACCTTGTGCGTGTGCTCCTACCCTCTCGTCTAATCATTAAAGTGTTCTGATATCCTTTATCCTCGTCTTCCTGCCTGTTCCCTGGCACACCTGAATGTGACAACATGGCCCTGTGTGAAGAAGTGTTTGCCCCCCTGTTAAAACTGTGGTTTATCACACCCGAGTTAAATTTTTCTACCACACCCAGGCCTGATTACTGCCACACCTGTTCGCAATCAAGAAATCTCTTAAATAGGACCTGCCTGACAAAGTGAAGTAGACCAAAAGATCCTCAAAAGCATGACATCATGCCGAGATCCAAAGAAATTCAGAAACAAATGAGAATGAAAGTAATTGAGATCTATCAGTCTGGAAAAGGTTATAAAGCCATTTCTAAAGCTTTGGGACTCCAGCGAACCACAGTGAGAGCCATTATTCACAAATGGCAAAAACATGGAACAGTGGAGAACCTTCCCAGGAGTGGCCGTCCTATCTTATTTTAGTTACATTTGTATTCACATTCATTCGGTCATGTTGTTTATCTGGAGTTCAGATGAAAGAGCACTGAATTGGATTATGAACTTACTGAAAGATAGATTAAACTGGCAATTCCTAGACACACACATCCCAGAACTGTGGCTAACATGAACCCTCCAGGAACACACAGCCTGCAAAGTAAAACACACAGAGACAGACATATGTGTGCATGATTTGAAACACATAAGATGGTGTCTTATATAACAAGAGAAAGGACATGCATGAAAACACCTGACTGAAATATAACAGACTTACGCAGCGTGCAAGAATGCTCTGACGTAATAGTTTCTGGTCAGGGGTCCAACAGCCTTTACACAAACTGTGAAGCAGTACTGACCACTGAAATCAAACAGAAAAGCTTTCCATGAGAAGTTTATAATTCAAAGCACACAAAGGAAGTCTTCATTATACAAATGACTCAGTATAAAATGTTTTGCAGAGAATTATTGATAGTGTGTTGAAATCACCAGCCTGTATTTCCTGTAACTAGTTACAGTCTCAAATGAGTTCAGATTGACTCTTCATAAAACACTCACGTTCTCTCAACGCTGGTGCCTTTGCCCCGTTTGCTTCGTGGATATTCAAGCAAACACACAAACACACCGGCAGCACTTTTCACAGTCAAGGATATAAATGAGTACACTAGAAATACACATTGGTACTTTACAAAAAAAAAAGGTGTACTTTACAAGTCAAAAGACTAGAAGAACAAATGAGGAAATGACAATGAAAATAAAGGGCAAACAGAGTCTCAGGCATTTATAGGAAAGAGCCCTGTAGAGGTTGTAAGGATACATGCCGAAACATGCAAACTGCCAGCCTCTGAACTGACCAGCCACCCCGACAATCCCACCAGTCGCATAAACTGCAAATGGAAAAAAAGAAGTTAATTTCATTTCCTCATTTCCATTTCCTCATATTAACACTAGCCTGCATTCACTTAAATGTTATATTTCAAATGTAAAAATCAAATAAATGTCAAATATACATATTTTTAAATATTATTTTATATTTTTAACGTAACTTAGCTCAGAGAGTGAAAATCAACTTCTTGCTTTTAAAGATAATAAAAGAGATTAACCCACATTCTAAACAAAATAAAAACAAACCAATAAAAACAAAAAACACTCGAATGACAGCTTGAATGACGACATGAATGACAGCAGCTAGATTTATACTTTGAAACCCATGTATGTAGTTGCGGTCTTCTCTTTTGAGTTTTACATATCTGTAGTCACGACACAATTCGAGAAACATTAATGTAAGTAATACTTTAGCCTAGTCCTTGTTTAGATGTTTTAGAGCACCTGAAAAACTAAACGAGATATAATTAGAGTATGTGTGTTCTTACTGAGTCCAGCAGCCAGAGCTTGCTCGTTTGCCCACATCGCCCACTCAATTTTCCCCATGATCACTTGAATGCGTGCTGACACTGATAAGTGAACTTTATTTTCAACTTAATTCTATAAAAGAAAAGTAGGAAGTGGCCAGCGTGTCATAAACCAAACCCTTTCGTTTCATCACTTCCTTTTCACTTTGTTCAACGTTTCATCAAATTATACAGTAAATTCATGAAAGAACATAAAAGCGCTAGACTGGACACGTTAATAAAAATAGTTACCACAGGAGGCGGGACGACAGCAAACAGGAACTTTCTCGTTGGTCAGATATGTCTATGGGTCAAATGAGTTGAGGTCACGTGAGAAATCTGCGCGTTGAAAGATTAGGGCGTGCTGAAAGGTAGGGGCGTGGAGAAAGGTGTTCATGATTGGTCGACAAAGCGGTCTGTCAGGATTAGGGTTAAGGCTGGGTTATGAGGTAGTTTCTGTTCTCTGGTACGGATTCACCTTTCAGAACGCCTGTGAAAGAAAAATAATAGTTTCTGTAATCTGCATCAATATGTTAAATCTAAGAAATGGCAATGTGTTAATTTCTGACCAAAAAGATTAAAGTAAGGACAATGATAAAACAAATGTGAAATTGATTCTTCTTTATTATTACAAAAGGAGCACAAAGGATATACATTCTCAAAGAATCCACTCAAAAACATATATTACAAGGGTTTCTATCATTTTAAAATGGAGTTCTCTAATTTTACTTGAGATATAATAAGCTTGTAATGGGAAATCCATAAATTAGGAATTTAAATAAATACTCCATTTGGAGCATACTTTACAGAACGATTCCTTTTATCTGAAAGAAGAGCATTTCTAATGGAAAAAAACCTTGTCTGAAATATGAACACTAATTAAAGGTATAGGACTGTTGATCATTTAAACATGCATATTTTAAGCATGCACTAATTATTGATTTCAAGATAAATGGAATACTTTTAACCTTTTACTTTTAAACTCAATTACTGAAAGTGCCACCCACTCCAAGAAAAACTTTTTTTTTTGTTTATTATTCCAGATAATACACGTGCAGGCGGAGAAATAGCTTGTTTGTGAAAATTTGTGAGTTTGATAGGAAATTTTTTATTTAAAACTACAAGGCAATAAGAATTTAAGTGTCACACATGGTCCAAGAAGGCGAAGGAGAGATTAAAATTCTAGCAGTCAAAGCTTTAATATACAAAACATTCAGGAGCACAATCTCAAAGACAGTCACAAAACCACCACTATAAAAATAAACCCACAACACAACTGAGAATTGAGAGGGGTATTTATACACACATACCAAACAAGGAACTAAATGACACATAGGTGTAAATGATAGGTTATAAAGGAAACAAACCAGGGCATTATCCAAAATCACCCCCATACCCTTAAATTGGGCACTATTTGAAGGGACAGCAAGTGGTGTCCTAAATCATAGGGCCTGTCCAAATACCCACACTTGCAGTTTTGGCCACTTGACAGCGCATGCATGCAAAAGGAAGTAAGTGCACAAGACTTTCTGTATAATGCATGCTATAATTGTAGGGCTTGTTCGGTTTGTTTCTTGGAGAGCTTATTTAATCAGGCCGATAAAAGACAGAGGTGTAAAGAGTACCTAAAAACCATACTTGAGTAAAAGTACAGATACCTTACAGTGAAAATTACTCCACTACACGTTACAAGTCACCAATTCCAAAATAACTTGAGTAAAAGTCTTAGAGTATCTGATTTTAACAGTACTTAAGTATTTTACTTATACTAAATATAGACTCAAAGATGCACTAGTCCAGGGGTGGCGAACGTCGGTCCTGGAGAGCCGCAGCCCTGCAGAGTTTTGCGTCAACCCTAATCAAACACACCTGAACAAGCTAATCAAGGTCTGAAGGGTTACTAGAAAGCTACAGGCAGGTGAGTTTTAATTAGGGTTGGAGCTGTACCCTGCAGGGCTGCGGATCTCCAGGACTGGAGTTCGCCACCGCTGCACTAGTCAAAGAGACATGCCAGTGAAAAACTGTAACGTTGTGGAGAAGCTGTGGAAAACAGGCAGAGGCAAGGATCTATGTGCTGGTATTTCATTGAAAAACTAGAACAAACAATAAGGCAAAAACCAAAGGGAACAAAGAACAGACTGACTGGCAAACAGACAACCATTACATTCAACAACTCACAAGGAACTAAAGAAAAACTAGGGCTATATATACACAGAGGGGGCTATTAAGCTTAACAAGATAAGACACACCTGGGGAGACTAATCAAAGGGAACCAATGAACAAACGGTCTACAAACTGCAAACACCACGGAAGACAGAAAGTGACATAAAAGTCCAGGGCAAGGCACAGAGAGCATGAAACAAAAACAAGAAAGAGTTGATTTGTGAGGAGAGCAATCACGTTTATTTTCTAAAACCAAAATAAAACTGAACACCTCAAAGTTACGAAACAAACAAACAAACAAACAATATCTTTCAAAAAGGTATCTTCAGTATAATGGATAAATAAAATAATGTTAAGTAAAATTAAAAAGCTGAAGCCTTCTTGCAGTGGATGTGCTTTTTTGGGCCTCATTGCCGGCTGCAGTCATGTCCTCATCTCATATATAAAACACCTCTGATTCACAAATACTTGCTAAGGAACTCGCATTCACATAAAGTAGCCTTGTTGACAAGTTTGGGTGAGTAAGGGCAAAACGCACAAGATGCAGTACTTTCAGTGACCTGTAATAGGCAGTATCACGTCTTGTGTAGCAGAAATAAACTGCTGCAGAAAAAGCTAAGTCCATGCCAAATGTAATGTGTAACTGCAACACTCATTTCAAGTGTAGTGGAGTAAAGAGTACAGATACAGATACTCATTCAAAAATGTAATGAAGTAAAGAGTAAAAGTTGCTAATATCTTTGTTACTCAGTACAACTACAAAGTACCCAAAAAGATACTCAAGTACAGTAACTAATTACATTTACTCTAATTATTTACACCTCTGATAAAAGACTATTAACTAGTTTGATATGCCCCCTGAATCACTGGTTCAAAACAAATGACTCAGTAGCATTTTCAGCCTAAGTCTTTTAAGTAGCACTGTCCATATGCATCAGTAGTTACACACACTTATTGTATACGTGTCTAACCTACAGTAACCAAGATCTTTCTGACCTACAGCACTTATTTCTTCAATGTACATGACAGTGAATTTAACATTAGACATCAAAGAAACAGTCATAATTAAACGAGCACAAAAGACAATGAGTTTCATTTTTTCTTTGAGCAAGATTAACTTCCTTGTTGAGAAATGGAGGATTACGAAAACACGACGTGTTTTACATTCTGCCATAATATAATGATCATTGTACATGATTTTGTTTCTTTAGTTATGAATATAGACATTTCAGGATGACATGCATTTTAGAGGAAAAATGTTGCTACATTTTAAAAATGGATTTGTAAATGAAATAACACAGCATTAGTTTGTACATATGCACAACACATAAAAAAGGAAATTAAACTTAGCAATATTTTAACTCTATAGATGACAAATGATTGAATGAAGCACATTCTGAGTTTATTGTAAGTACAAATTAAGACATAACAATATACACTCTCTTGAGGTAAATATACACAATCACTGTAATCGTTTTAACAGCATTCCAGTAAGATTTGTTTTTTTCTTCTATGATTATATTAATATAATCTCTTACACAAAAATTGCTCCTCTATTAGTTGCAATAATAACTGGAATGTTCAAATTGATCAACAGTTACACACCATAGATATTGTCCTGTGTATATTTATTATGTATATATAAATACACACACATACAGTACAGTATATATTTTGAAAATATTGACATGTATTTACATGTATATATTTATATTCACACAATTTATATTATATATAAATATATTTATTATATAAACATAACATATTTTTCTTAACCCTCTACCGCACGCATTATGATAGACCTATATAAAAAAATATTTGACTCATTTTCTTTTCTAAGAATGGCTTAACTTGAAGTGCTGTAAAAAAAACAATTTGGAAAAAAAATATTATTTTAAGGTACTTTATGATATGTTGCCATACAGTAACAGCCTACAATAGTGGATCTAACTTAGAATAAGTGTAAGTTTACTTATAGTTAATATTTTTCCTCAGAAATGTTGTTTGTGTTGATTCAATTGGTGCTATTATAAGCTTTGACACAGACACCTTATACATACTTTCCAACAACTTGTGCTTTTATTTATTCCATTCTTTTTTGCTGAATAATGATTTATAATTTTAAAATTTCATTACATTTTTCATGAATATTATTTAAATCGCAAATGTATACAGTTAAAACAAATACAATACTGTATATCATGTATCATAAAACATTGACATAAAACCAAAAAACATTGCAGTTCATGAAAATTCAGCATTACACAATCTTATGAGAGGAAGACTATGAACATTAGGCCCCCCATCCCCCCATAGATCACCTTTTTTAAGTATGAAACTTCACAAAGCAGTTTTTCATCTGCAGGAAGAGCCAGTTCTGCCCTTTTCTTCTTTACCTTGCCATAGAATATGGCTGTGCTCACTGATGTAATGTTACCTGTATTCATATTTAATCAAATGTAAAATTGCCATTTCAACCTGATTATATCCATAATACATTTACATTTACATTGTCATTTAGCAGACGCTTTTATCCAAAGCGACTTACAATTGGGGGATACATAAAGCGATTCTTCTTAAAGAGGCAAACAGACACAAGAAGTGGTTGTAATACCAAGTTCTTAGACATTGTTCAAATAAGTACAAGCTAGAAAGAGAAGGAATAAATAAAGAGAGAGAAACTTTGTTTTTATGATGAAGTCAAGTAGCTTCGAAAGAGATGAGTTTTCAGCTGTCGCTTGAAAATTGTCAGGGATTCAGCATTCCGGATAGGGGTGGGAAGATCGTTCCACCAGCCAGGAGTAATACAATAATACAAATGCCATTAACATATGATTAATCAACATTATATCACTAGTATTAATGTTGTTATTGTTACAGCTTAACAGATTGCAGCTGACCTTGCTAGCTAGCTAAACTATTGTAATAATGTCATTCCACTATTGCACAGTGTTGCCGCTTGGCAACACATACATCTGAACGATTTACCAAAAACTAATTTCATAAAAACTTTTTTGAGAGGTGAATATGTCATCATAATATCATAACAGTGATGTTTCCGGTTTTTTTGTGGAAGTGACAAGGACTGGTTCTTGTTTGTTTCTGACGTTTTAGTTTGCTTTCAGCAACAAGAGACAGCAATCTGTCAGAAATCTCATCACAGAAAAAAACTGCATGTCGTGTGACTTAACCAAAGCACATCATTGGCTAAATTAAGGTCTTCGCTTTCCAACAAAAAAAACGAGAATGTTCTCTTAAAGTATGGAAGCATATAGGTGGCGAAATTAAATTTAAAATGCAATATGCAAAATGGCAATGCAATATTCAAAATGGCAACGCAATATTCAAAATGGCATTGTATTTCTGTATTTAAATTTACATTTTCCATTTCCCATACGTGCAAAGTTTGGGGCAAAAGTAAAATGAAAATTAAATAATATAATTTACATTTGCCATTTCCAACAGTAGTCTTAATATGTAAATTGCATGCACATTTGAATGCTTTATAAGTTGCGAAATTAAAATTATAATTGGCCTGTATAACACAAATTGATTTGATATGTGTAACATTACATGTTCAAGCAGAAATGGTAGCAAAATTATCATTTAAATGCTATTTGTCCTAAATGCATTTAGACTAACAGTTAGAACACTTAGGATTGCATTTTCATCATGACGCCGAGGGATATTTGTAGCAAAATTCAATTTGAAAATGCATTCCGAGCTGACCACGCCCACCCTCCGTCAATCATTGCTTCAAGGCAGGGATTGGCGGAAGCGTGTTACGTTTGGATCGTTTGAAACATGGCGGCTGGAGATCTGATAAGATC
>NW_015506747.1:82406-101622 GCF_001515645.1 Sinocyclocheilus grahami
CGGCGTCATGATGAAAATGCAATCCTAAGTGTTCTAACTGTTAGTCTAAATGCATTTAGGACAAATAGCATTTAAATTATCATTTTGCTACCATTTCTGCTTGAACATATTACACATATCAAATCAATTTGTGTTATACATTTTCATTTTAATTTCGCAACTTATAAAGCGTTCAAATGTGCATGCAATTTACATATTAAGACTACTGTTGGAAATGGCAAATGTAAATTATATCATTTAATTTTCATTTTACTTTTGCACCAAACTTTGCACGTATGGGTAATGGAAAATGTAAATTTAAATACAGAAATACAATGCCATTTTGAATATTGCGTTGCCATTTTGAATATTGCATTGCCATTTTGCATATTGCATTTTAAATTTAATTTCGCTACCTATATGCTTCCATATTAAAGAGACAGTGGCAAGGAAATGAACACAAAGAATATGTAATTTAGATAATTTAGATATCATAAAATAAAATTTCTCATATCGTGGTCATATGTAATCTCATGTCAATTAGTGTTTGCGGCTGCATGTGGGAAAGCGCATGAGAGGAGAGACCACTACAATTTAATTATTAAGTCAGTTAACTAAATCAAAATTGATTTTCATATTGCATGAGTTACAGTACACCTGCACATCTGTTAATTAATAGCTGCAACAGTAATACAAGTATACAATAAACGTATACGTTTTGATTATATTTATTATATACATAATGTGGGTTTTGAATAGGCTATGTATTTTAAATTTGAAAGTAAAGTAAATTTAGTAAAGTAAAGTAAATACTGCCCACAACCCATTCGCTTTGGAAGAGGATTCCGTTCAGAACTACAAACACTGTTGATGTGCGTGAGACCAACGGTTAAGTAGAGACGTGGAGTTATGCTGCATTCACGCCATGTCGTAATTACCGCAATTCAGAGATGACAACACGTGACGTTCAACTCGGTGTTTTACGAGGACGTGAACGCTTTTTACAAGTTGGAATCACGTAATTACGGGAATTCCGATATGGCGTGAACGCACCTTTATTAATAATTATATTTTATTTGCAACAGCATTTGCAGGAACAAGTTTTATAAAGATACGAATAACACAGATACTTTTTTAAATGCATTACTATGAAAAAATTGACAGAATTTTAGATATCCTTTAATATGGCTAGGTTTGACAGATTACCGGGTTAAGGACAGAGAATGACCGAGGGAAATGGGTTAAGGCTAGATGGGATACAGCTGCGGCTACTGGCCATGCGCGCATCAATATAGCGTAATTTTTGTCACACTGTACAACAATAATTCCGACCTTAGCTGTATCCCTTTTAGCTCAGCGGGCAATTGATGTCAAAAAGACGTCAAATTGACATCAAACATTGACGTCAAAAAAACAGGTAAAAAATGCAAATCAAATTGATGTAAAAAACATGACGTCAATTTTACATCAAACATTGATGTCCTATTCTAGACCACCAAAATTACGACACAACAGTAATAAATATAAGAAAAGTTTTATTCATCAAGCAACAATTCAAAAATACAAATTTAAACTGGATTTTGTATCCCCTGAAAGGACTACAGTACAGTACATGTAAATCAGAGGTTAAAAATACTATGGATGATATGAATATGAATGAATTACAGTTCAACACTGTAAAATAAAACTGTAAAAAATGCATATTGAGTCATTTCACATTTCCAAAAACAGTCTGCACATTATTTTTATGGTAACATTCATACCATTAACATTTTATCACATAAAATAGGCAATTTCACTTTTTCCACAATAAGTACTGCACATTTAATTTTAAATGTACAATTCAAGCAATTCTTGAGAATCACAGAGCATGTGTCAAAGGCCTGAAAGTCCAACTCCTGGTTTAATTATACTCTATTCAGGTTCAACTTGAATGCATGGAAAATCCAAAAGCTCACCAGACAGACACCATACGGCTTTGACAATCAAGGTATCTGGTCACACCACTGAGTACACATTACACTGACTATAGGTATTCAAATGAGGATGTATCTTCAATGGCAACAAATTCCTATTGAAGCAAAAAAAAAATTAGTTCGAAGTCAAATGCACAAACAATTATCCTGTTTTGAACTTATTTTTTTGGTGACCACATTGATATACCACAAAGATATTCTGTCAAGACCCATTCACACCAGGAAAAATAACTATAAGCATAAAATTTTAATTGCCACATCTATGGTGATTATGATTTCTCTATTACGGAACAATAAAAACAATAAAGAGGTCAAGCATTTAAAGAAGCATATTATTTCACTGCAGCAACCACTTAGAAGAAACACAGAATGTTATCACTCCTTTTCGTGGATGCTAAAATACTTGGCAGTTGTCATTGTTCTTGGAGTGAAAGAGTGGGTCTTCAGGACAGGTTAGAGAAGCTCTGTGCTGATGTATAGGAATACACTTACCCCTAACATACAGTGGGGCAAAAAAGTATTTAGTCAGCCACCAATTGTGCAAGTTCTCCCACTTAAAAAGATGAGAGAGGCCTGTAATTTTCATCATCGGTATACCTCAACTATGAGAGACAAAATGAGAAGAAAAAATCCAGAAAATCACATTGTAGGATTTTTAAAGAATTAATTGGTAAATTCCTCAGTAAAATAAGTATTTGGTCACCTACAAACAAGCAAGATTTCTGGCTCTCACAGACCTGTAACTTCTTCTTTAAGAGGCTCCTCTGTCCTCCACTCGTTACCTGTATTAATGGCATCTGTTTGAACTCGTTATCAGTATAAAAGACACCTGTCCACAACCTCAAACAGTCACACTCCAAACTCCACCATGGCCAAGACCAATACATATAAAATAATTCAGTGTCAAACAGACTGATTTTAAACGCACACATTAAAAATACAAACTTCATGTAAGTGTGACATGCCTCTTGCATCTCGTATGAAAATAAAGCCATTCAGAACAGGAACATTAAATATAGGCATGAACTCACGAGAAAGAGACCATCACCATCACACCATCTGGCTGTGTTTGAGGACAGTTAGTTGTTTGGAGGACTGTCAAACATCTCTTTGACTTTAATAATGGACACAGTACTTAAATTATGTTGTGTATTATATTTTGCCACAGTAACACTATGCTTTATTTTGAACTTTGAATTATAACCAGGAAAATATAATATATACTCATATATTTTTAGGCTTACTTTTCTAATATTAAAGTTTCATTATGTACAAATCAAAACAAATACTTGTAGTTTTGATTCGTGAAAGAACTTCTCGCTTTTACTGGCTTTAGGACATAAAGGACACTTGTGGTACGTGGTTCAAGTTCTCAAGGATGATTTACGTTTTCTAGATGGTTGGGATATGAAAAACAATTTCAATGAAAAAGAATTGTCACAGTTTTTGAAAGAGCAACTTAACCTCCTCAGTTTTTGAAATGTGAGATTTAATTTAATCTTAAACATTATAGTAAAATAATGAAAAAAAAATAGCTTTTTTTTACCTTTTTAGCTTTCCCTTGATATCAGCAACTCACATAACTTATCTGCAGAGAGAAACAAAAACAAGCATGTGAGTACATGGGTCATGATAATTATAAATTCTACAAAAATCCAAAGAAATATTAGTATTGAAATCTGTTTCTGTGCGCCTGTTTGTGCATTAATTTAGAGGTGATTAAACTGACTGGAACAACAAATGCATTCAACTGTCACACCAGCCAATCAGAATAGAGTATTCAGACAGACCAACGGCGCTGACATTAACCACAGTATAAACTAAATGTATAGCTTGAATTACATATAGCCTACCGTATAAAGGTAAATAAAAATATGACACTATGTGAATAACACACGACGACACCGCATTAAATTCTGTTAAGGTAAACTAGTTGACTCTAACCGAAATTTTAGTTCGTAGGCCCAATTAATCTTGACTCAGAGTAACGTTAGTCTGAAATTTTCACTAATTTAAACAACATTTTAAAGCTTTTTAGACGAAGCCTATTGAAAAGTTCAGACTTCACGATGCCTATTAAAAATTGGCGCTATCATCGTCTGGTGAGGAAATTAACGGTGTTACGAGATTTTCGGTTTCCAACCGGAGCATACATGAATATTCATTAGTTTCCTGGACAAGAGAGTGGAACCAGGTGGAACTGAGAATTTCAGTTCACGCTCCTTGTATCTCAGCAAGTTTAATGGAATATTTAAAAAAAGGTAAATGTATTTAAAGCGTTGCACAAACCTATGCCTTAACTATCATTTTGTAATGTTTTTATTAGTCAGCATGTTTTGTGCAGTCTTCACTGACTGAATGATTGCAGACATTAAGCACACTTAAAGGGGTCATATGATGCGATTTCAATTTTTCCTTTCTCTTTGGAGTGTTACAAGCCCTTGGTGCATAAAGAAGATCTGTAAAGTTGCAAAGACTAAAGTCTCAAATCCAAAGAGATATTCTTTATAATAGTTAAGAGTCAACCATGCCCTCCTAAAACGGCTCATTCTAACACACCCCCACATGTCTACGTCACAATGTGGGAAGATTTGCATAACGCCGCCCAAATGTTCACGCAAAGAAAGAAGGCGTAACTTTTATTCTCGCTGTAGTATTGTTGTTGCCGCCGCTACCATGTTGTGAAGGCACTGTGTGTTTCGTTGTGAAAGCGAAACTAGTTTGTTTGGCCTTCCAAAAGAGGACACAACTAGAAATCAGTGGTTAAGTTATATTTACAACACTGTTCCTGAACAGTACAACCCAAATATTCAGATGTGTGCAGTGCATTTTTTGAGGACTGTTTCCTGTGAGAGTAGCCTACAATGCCGGTGTCTGTTTCTATAAAGTGGGGCAGTTCCAACTTTGCAAGGACAGTCTGGCACTTCTGACTCACAGCCTGTAAGTACGTTTTTTATATTTAAAGAATTTGCCACTGATGATTCAAATGCGAGTTTTGAGCAGTGTAGAGTAGCACTTGTTGTTTGTCGTTTCTCCAGACATGGTTTTATGTTTACGCAGCGCGATACGTAACACAACGCGAAAAAAGACAGTATAAGTCATTATAATTAGTAATTATGTCCCCACTGGATGCAACAAATGCCTAATTTGTAATGGGTTTTTATTGTTTTTGTCTTGTCACACCGGGACACAGGGCATCACAGTATGGTAAGGGGCGTAACATTTCCATCACATGCTTGAGGTATTCAGCCAATTACAACGCACTGGATAGCTGGCCAATCAGCATACACCTCACTTTTCAGAACGATGAGCTTTGTAAAAATCAACACGTTTCAGAAAGGCGGAGCATAGAGGAGCAACACTAATGTACATTATGTGGAAAATAATGTTTTTTTTTTACCTTAAACCGCATAAACACATTGCATTACACCAAATACACAACAACATTTTCTTTTTAGCAACGTCATATGACTCCTTTATGCTAGTTGTATAAATTACTTAGATTTAAAGCATTGCAAACTACAGCACAGCGAGCTGAAATCAATGTCTGTTGTTAGTTGTTATCAGTTGCGTACAACAGCTGAAATAAACTCGTATTTGTGGACTAATCGTTTTTCATTATGCTAGTGTGATTGTTCTTAAACTGTTAGGCTAAATATAGCCTAATATTTACTAAATGAATAGGAATCTAAGACTACACACACAAGCATGAAAGTGTTCCTGTAATAAGTAAAATT
This sequence comes from Sinocyclocheilus grahami, assembly GCF_001515645.1. NCBI lineage: Eukaryota > Metazoa > Chordata > Actinopteri > Cypriniformes > Cyprinidae > Sinocyclocheilus > Sinocyclocheilus grahami. The sequence goes on from NW_015506747.1 coordinate 88,099, forward strand.
TTAGATTAAACAAAATTGTATGGAAAAAGTTTGAAAGTAGCCTACATTTGGTACACTGTAAATGAGAAAACAAATACTTCACTGCATTTTACAGAATGGAATAAGCAATTTCATGTTAAATAATTTTATTAACAAATGAGTTAAGAGTGCTTGTGCTTGTTTTGATATGATATATACAATACTGTTCTAAGGATTTGTATTAGTAAGGTTCTTTGTTCATGTTCACCAACTGCATTAAATGTTTAAAAAACTTTATTTTAAATTGTAAAATTATTTCAAAATATTAAAGTTTTTTCCCCCTGTTATGTCAGATCTCAACATTATTCAGTGTGTCACGATCCTTCAGAGATCATTATAATATGCTGATTTGCTGATATTTGACTAATAAATATGTTTAACTATTTTACATTGGAAACATGAAAAAAAAGAAGATATTTTAGCAACATGTTTTTGCAGCAGTGTATGATTGTATCATAGTTTACAACCAGACAGCAGACAATTCACAACCAGACAACATGGAGAATGTTGAACGGGGTAAGTTAAGACATGGATCATCACACCAGTATACAAAAAATTTGTCTACAGATACGTTTATATAGGTTTATTTCATTTGTTGCAGGCAGTGATGTATTCAACAAATGATAACAACTAATAACAGACACAGTTTTAAAGCATCGCAAGCTACAGATGAACAGCACAAAGAACTGAAATCAATGTATAGTCTACAACTAGCTGAAGTTTGCTGTGCTTTATCCTAACATTACACAAAGAATGTCTGCAATCATTCAGTCAGGGACGACTGCACAAAACGTGCACTGTAAACTAATAAAAACATTTTAAACTGTTACGAAATGATAAACAAATGTAGTTTGTGCAACGCTGGAAATATATTTACCTTTTTTATATATTCCATTAAACCTGCTGAGATACAAGGAGCGTGAACTGAAATTCTCAGTTCCACCTGGTTCGACCAATAGTATCCAGCTGCAGACTAGTGATGTCCGGTTCGCGAACGAATCGTTCGATTTAACCGGTTCTTCATTTTTATTTTTATTTTATTTGAGTTATTTCATTTTTTAACGTGGCTGATACTTCCTCTGAATCAAAATAAATCAATATCCCGGAGTAATTAATTTACTCAAACGGTACACTGACTGAACAGCTGTGAAGAGAGAACTGAAAATGAACACGAGCAGAGCAGCATGTGTGCAGCGAGCCGGATAACGAATGTACACGCCCACTGCTGGAGTGGTTCTCATTCTCGAGTCAAGAACCGGTTGCATCGGTTTTCGGATCACCGGTACAACTCAACCGAGAACCGTTTCTTTCGGACACGTCCGATTTGTAACCGATGAGCTGATTCTCATTCTCAAGTCAAGAACCGGTTGCATCGGTTTTCGGATCACCGGTACACTCAACCGAAAACCGTTTCTTTCGGACACGTCCGATTTGAGAACCGATGAGCTGATGATACTGCGCATGCGTGTAATTTTTCAAGAGGATGAAAAGCATATTATCCAAGTATTTTGTTAAACATCAGAAAGTGTGATAATATAAATATGGGTCATTCTACAGAAATGTCCACTTTTGGTATGGCAAGATGTCTTAAAATGCATTTCTTTTTTTAACATTTAAACTTAGACCACATTATTATATCATCTTTTGACTTTAAGAATACACATAAATGACAGCTAAATGATTTTTTATATTTTTTGTGCATTTATTTAAAGACCACATGTAACATTTTTTGTCACTGGTGTTACCTTACTTCTCTGGCAATTTTAAAAGTTTTTATGAAATATTATTTCTAATTTGTTTTAGTACATGTAGTCAGAGTTACAGAAAAATGATAATGCAACAAATAAGGAGATTATGTTTTATTCATTTTAATCAGGTGTGTTAAAAGTGTGATTGGATGATTTTAGTTCATTTACGCAACCATGTATTTGCTATAACAATGAAAATATTTGTAAAAACAGTTATAAACAAGTAATGATGCAATCCTTTAAATCTTAACTCTTGAGTGAAGCAGAATTCAATGGATGTAAAATTATCATCATGTCACATGTGACACATTTTATTTCATGTGACAGAAAAAAAGTAACACCAGTGTAGCGACTCAGCTCATGGGAAATATGAATAATTAACCATAACTAGTTATAATTAATTATGAATATTTTAGATCTGCTGTAGATATTTAGCTGACCTCTCAGGGTCAACTGGAGTAGTTTAATCTATTTGTATTCTAGTTTTTTACAATTTCCTAACAATAAAGTAGGTCATACCAGTGACTTCCACTAAAAGCTTCATATGAAATCATGAGATAAATTAGAAAATTTCTGATAACTGAAAAGAGACAGTGGACTTCACATGGGCCTTTTTTCATAGATCTTCAGGAAATGGGAGGAAGGAAGTCAAGTGATGTCATCAGTGTGATTTTTATTTCAAAATAAATGATTTTTGTTAAACGGTAACACCAGTGACACAACTCCAGGGGACCACTACTTCCATTATATATTTTATAATATTTATTTTGTTTTTTTATGTCATTTACATCATATATTTGATAGTTATGAATACATCATTGTATTTTAAATGGTAGGAAAAACCTGTTTTTGACCTCAAAATAAAGCACTTTCCCTCTGTACATGGCTGTGGGGACGAGCAGTTTTGTGGTGCTTGGAATTCTTTATAATTAATTAAAAATAAATATTGCCACATTGATGGCTCAAGAAGGTGTAATTGTTCAAATAACACATTGTTTTATTTTAAAATATTTAAAAAAATTGTAACCCTAACGTGTTTTTCAAGTATAATATTTCTGTAAAGGCTAGGGACAGAAAAGTGGACATTTCCATAGAATGACCCATATATTTTATTTGACTTTTTTTAAAAAGATGAATGCATCTAATCTGTGTACTTTGTTCAGTTGAAGATTCTGTTAGGTTATAGGCCAAAGGGGGTTGTCACCATAATTAAGACTCTATGTTTAATAGGAATAAGGGATGATTTATGAAATACCTGTACTGTAATTATAGTTAACGCTGACACATTCACAAATTGGGTTTGTAGAAAATAGAACATGAACACGAGTAGAGCAGCTGATGATATAGTGAACGTGCGTGCAGCGTGCCGGTTAGAGCGGTTTTCATTCTCGAGTCAAGAACCGGTTACATCGGTTTTCGGATCACAAGTACACTGAACCGAGAACCGTTTCTTTTGGACACGTCCGATTTGAGAACCGATGAGCTAATGATACTGCGCATGCGTGATTCAGCATGAAGCTACCGAACAGATTGCCTACTATGACTGACACGGCACGTCTGAACCGAACTGGTTCTTTTTGGACAACTGATTCTGTGCTAATGTTATGAGTGCGGGTAAACCGAAGACTTGAATTAAGGGCAATCTGGCGAAACATACGTTTATTTAATAACAAATAAATCGCAATGGATTATGTATAGTAAGTGGACTATGGTTTCTGCTCCGATGACAACTAATTTATTTACTTTATATCTTCAAGACTTAAATCCTGGTATGCACATCACATTACTGTATTTGGGTGCTTAGTTGCAAAACTTAATTGTAAACTTTTCAGATCATGATTATGATGTTTTAACTGACTGAAGTTATGATTACTGACTTTATATATTTGAATGTGTATTTTCATCCCGGCCCAAAACGATAGACTATCATTACGTCATCGCGAATGACGTCATTACGTTAAGACGTAAAAGAACCGACTAACCGTTTTTTTTAACCGGTTCATTGAAACGAACTGTCCGAAAGAACCGGTTCACGGAAAAGAACCGGACTTCTCATCACTAATACTTACGTACATGTGATTTTTTTTTAGTTTTTTTTTTAAAATAAATTTTCAAAGATTTAAAATAAACTTCTTTCACATTGTCATTATGGGGTATTGTTTGAATTGTTAGAATTTTGAAGAAAATTATGAATTTAATCTATTTTGGCATAACAACAAAATGTGGAAAAAGTGAAGTGTTGTGAATACTTTCCGGATACACTGTACATCATCCCTTATTTGTGTTTTCAAAACATTATGCTGTATTAACATGTGAGTGTTTCGTAATAATACCAACAAACAGAATGAACAAACAAACTTTTTTCCTCTTTTTTTTCAGTTTCTTCTTTCCAATGTCAACATAATATGAAACTTGTGTATATAGATACACAAAGGACTAGGAATTCCGGGTAGACTACCGGCCACCCACATAGACGCTGGGGCTTATTCTACCCCATGTAGCAATCTATGTACTAACTATGAAATCTTTCAAGTATCCAGGCTGTTTAACAACTCTTCCTCTGGATGTAACAACATTTTTAGGTTGCTCTGGAACATCCTGCTGTTCGGCTTGTGTTTGTTCTTGATCCACACTCCTCTTTCCCTCAAACACATATTGGTGTGAAGACGAGTTAAAGAAATGTAGATGTCTTCTGTTCCTTCTTAGATTACCATTTTCTGTGTGAATAATGTAAGATCTCAGAGTAGTGTGTTTATGAACAACTGTAGCAGTCTGGTTCCAGCCTTTCTCACTGTCCGTTTTGACTGCAACAGGATCTTCAGGCTTGAGTTCGGGGAAAAGGTCGACAACCATGGCGTCTATCATAATACAGCTAATAGTTGGGATTTCCCTTTCTTGTCTGTTGCTCTCACCTTTGAGAAATCAGGCCACTCAGGTGTCAGTTTCTTTTCCAGGACAGGAGCCGGTGTTAACAGCTGACATCCGAGCATCAACTGTGCAGGGCTGCATTTTGTTGCTTGGATAGGTGTAGCTTTGTAAGCGAGAAGAGCTAGAAAGGGATCTTCTTGCTTGAGAATGTGCTTTGCAGTTTGCACTGCTCTTTCTGCCTCTCCATTGGACTGTGGAAAATACAGGCTTGTGGTGATGTGACGAAACCCATAAGCTTTTGCAAAATCCTGAAATGGTTGACCTCCGAACTGTGGACCATAGTCAGTAACAAGGGTATCAGGACAACCCCATCTGGCAAACATGTTGCTCAACCTCAAGGTCACAGTGTTTCCTGACATGTCTGGAAGATAAGCAATGTCGATTAATCTAGAAAAGTAGTCGACCACTACAAGGTAGTTTCTTTTGTCGACCTCGCACATATCATCTGCAATTCTCACCCAAGGTGCATCAGGTAATAGGGTAGTTGTGTGGGATGTTGTGCAGGCTTATTTGACAATATGTGCAATTTGTTGTGAATACCTGGATCTCCTTGCTAAGGCCAGGTCACCAAACACTTTGTTTTGCACACTCTCTGCACTTGACAATCCCCATGTGACCATCATGAAGTTTTTCCTTGACCTCAGCTCTCATGCTGTTTGGAATGACGACCCTGTCACTATAAATTAGAAGATCATGACACGCAGACAACATATTTTTGACAGCATAGTAGTGCTTGACCTACTCTGACAATTGTGAAGAACACTTTGGCCATCCCTGTTTCACAAATCTCATTACCACTTGCAATTCTGGATTAGCCTTTGTGCTTTCTACAACCTCACTCAGTCGTGAGCGCGACATTGGCTTGGCCGCTCTGGTGGACTCCTCCAGGGCCGTAATGTCATGTGTAAGCTCCACTGAATCCAGTTGTGGTGTTGAAGATGGGTGCCTGGAAAATGCCTGGTCTTAGTGTTGAATCTCATCAGTCGAATCAAGAGCCGCTGACATCTCAGAGGAACCATGTCAATTTCTTTGCTCTTGATGAGTGGAATTAATGGCTTGTGATCTGCCATCTTACAAAAACTGTCTAAAGCATACAGGTATTTATAAAAATGTTCACATGGCCACACCGCACTGAGACATTCCTTTTTGATTTGTGCGTATCTTGTTTCAGTTTCGGTCAAGGTATGCGAACAATAAGCCATGGGTCTCAAGAATCTGTCATGCTGCTGAAAGAAAATTCCTCCTAGTCCACCACTGGTGCACAACATTCAGTCAGTTCAGTAATTTATTCGATCACACCATGCTTCACCTTGGGAAGTAAAGGGACTGATACTCTTCTAGCTGTTGTAACTGCATACAGGACAGCAACTGCTTTCAGCTTAATTCTCTCAGGAGTGGTCTTCAAAAGTCCAACGACACACTTGGTGAATGTGCAACATTGTCAATCTGCTGAACTAATCCATGGGCTGTTGAAACTTTTCTACTCAGCAAGTTATTAACAGACTGTCCAGCTATGACGGACACTGTAAAGCAGTGCTTGCTTCCTTTATAGTGAGTGCTTGTTTCAAACCTTCCTGTACTTCTCAATTTTTCTCCTGGACAATCCAGCACTGCATTGGCTAACATCAAATCAGGCTTCATGTTGAGAGCTTCATAAATTTGCTCTGATATGACACTAATGTCTGCTCCAGTGTAAATTTTAAACTCCACATCCATATCCTGGATCCTCAAAGTTACAGACCATGAGTCATTGAAGTCTTTTGCTATGATTGCTCCAAGGAAAAACAAATCTTCATGCTCTTTGTGCACTACTTTTAACATCACTAACATGTAAGGTAAGACACACAATGGCGTAATGGCCCCTCTTACCACACTTTCGACACTCTGCTCTTCTTGCTAGGCAATTAACAGTCTTTGGATCTTGTTTACCACATTGCATGCATTTCCCCATGTCTGAGTCATGGCTATTTGGTCTCTGCGTCCCTTTTTTCTCCATTCTTTCTGAACTGAATGAACCTTTTGGTCGAAAAGACGTGCTGTGCTTCTTCCATACAACTTCAATCAGCGCTGAAGTGCCACTTTGTTCAGAAACATGACTTTTTATCTGTTCCGATTGCCGTGCATGTCTGCATGCTCTTTTCAGGGACAAGTCAGACATCATTTGCAATCTCTGGGACAAGTCTTTATCAAGAACACCAATCACTAGTCTGTCTCTTATATTTTAATTTTTAGTTTCTTCAAATGCACACGTTTCAGCCAGTTCATGCAAGCTGAATGAATTCTTCCACACTTTCACCTTGCTTTTAAACACGTTGATGAAATCTTGCCCTTTCATGTATGACGTTAACTGTAGACACAAAATAATTGTGTAACTTCTCCAAAACTACCTTGTTGTACCTGTTGTCATGGCCTTCTGTCGTGTACACAAATGTACTGACGATGTGTTCTGCCTCCTTCCCGAGAGAATATAAAAGGTTACAAACTTTAACCTCTGACTCTTTATCCAGTTTCGTGGCTATACGGAATCTGTGGAAACGATGCTTCCATTCAGGCCAGAGCTCAGGATGACTAGAGTCAAAACTTTCGGGAGGAGAAAACTTTGCCATGTCGTCGTGTTGACTTCTGACACCATGTAATGTTAGGATGGTATATAGATGAAGCGATACATGTGTTCTCCATTTCAGTTCATTTATTAACAACTGTGCAACGGTTTAACATACACTCACTCTGTGCTGCAATTAATTTTAACGACTCCTTCTAACCCCGAATTCTCCGTACTAGCTGCGTATGTCACAACAAGTATGAGCTACTTGTTATATTACCGTATATAACCTAAACATATCCACAGTCTATCATTACAGCAGCGAACAGATTTCTATAAAATAATTACCCAATTTGTTCATTAGCCACACATACACTAGATCTAAAATTACATCTTTAAATAACAAACAGCTTATAAGATGCCATGTAAGACCTACCTGCAGCACAACAGACTGGCCCTCTGTAAGAGTGTCTGGATCACGCTAAATAAATGAGCCACCGTTAATAGACGCCACTACTAAAAATATAATGTGGCAACATCAATCGATGTAGTAACATACCTTAAAATGCGTTGATATGGTTGAACACCCTCAGGCCCACGCCCAGAGTTAGAAAAGAATTTCAGCCTTATACAGGTCTACGGCATTTGATACGAGCTCAATGCTTAACACATATCAGGTCGGTCTTGCGACACATGAAAATGCAGTCTGCATACCATGGCAGAGGAAAATGGAAGTAATAGGAAATCTGCATGTTTTTAAAGGAGCCATGAGCTTAACTTCCACCCGGCGTCATCCAAACTTTGCCACTGACCTAAGATACATCCAAAAGACATCTTCTCAATGTCTTCTAGTTTTTATGACGTCATTTGAACATCCAATAATAGGCTTGTTCGAGATGCACTGGTGCTGCGCAGGCCGATCGGCATATGACATCAAAGTACTGCAAGATCGATTGGAGAGCAGACAACTCTTTATGCTTTTGAATCGCTCTCATGGTACTTTGATGTCATATGCCGATCGGTCTGCGCAGTACCGATGCATCTCTAACAAACCTATTGACATTCACAGGTAGGGATGGGTATCGTTTACATTTTATCAAAACTGATACCGGTAATGCTTATTGATACCGGTACTTATCAATACTGTTATTGATACTATTTGGTGCAAAAAGATAGGATGTGAAAAGTTGTTGAAAATTTCAAGTTATTTTATTACTGCTGAACTTTAGCAACTGTATTAAAGTTCTTCAGTCAAGAGCAGTGAGTTATTTTTTTCTTTGTGTTTTATTTTATGAACATTAAAGGAATAGTTCATTCAAAAATGAAAATTGTGTCATCATTTACTCACTCTGAAGTTGTTTTAAACCTGAATGAGTTTCTCTCTTCTGTTGAACATAAAAGTTATTTTGAAGAATGTGGGAAACTAAACAGTTGCTGTTTTTTTCCTACCATCAAAGTCAGTGGGGACAGCAACTGTTTGGTTACCCACATTCTTAAAAATATCTTCTTTTGTGTTCAGAACAAGAAAGAAATTAATACAGCAGGGCTCGACAGTCCAACCATTTCAGTCGCATTTGCGACTGAAAACTACTGCGTGCGACTATGAAATGTATTTTAGGAGCACCAGTGCGACTGACCCGATCATCATCATACTTGTGATTGCGCTCAGGGAAGCTTCAAAGCTTTCTACGTGTTTTTGCAGCATCGAGTAATGTATCACAGACATATCTCACGAATCCTTTCATAAGCAAAGTGTAGACAGGGTGTAAATAAGAGATTCATCACGCAGTGTAGCGAGCTTCGTTGATTATAGATGTGAGCTCGCGATGAACTAAGATGATGAGTGACAGCTTTGAATGATTTTTAAGGGAATTTGTAAATGTGATAACTGATTTAATACAATACAATTCAATAAACAAGAAGTTAATATTAAGTGACTTACATTGTCTGACTATAACACTATTGTCTGATTTTGCTCTATTTCGTCGTCGAAAATAGTTTAAAAACAAAGACACAGCGGAGCCGCTGCGCATCTCCATTCAAACACAGTGGTGTTTCGTTTATGAATGAAAGGTTTTTTTTAAATTAATCTAGTGAGTCAGTGATTCATGATTACCCATTCATAAAGACAGTCACTTGAGTCATTCTTGAATGAATAAACCGTTCGAATGAATCAATTGAATGAATGATTCAGTGATAAAAATCAGTGACTTGCCGCCACCTGCTGGCAGTTTTAGTTTCATTTTTAAAGTATCTTTTCAGTTATTTAAATAATTTAATATTTCTATATTCAAAATTTTATATTTAAAACATTAATATCATCATGGATTTATGGATTTAATTGCACTCATTCCACTTCTGAACCTCATTAAATGTCTGAAAGTACATTAAGCCACTTTTGTGTTCTTCTGTGCCACCTCTACAAATTAATTTTGTTAATACTGATTTAATTTGATTTTTAACTTGTTTCTTATTCTACTATTATTCTGTCGTTTTAATTAAAATTTTTAAAAAAGCTTATAAAATATTTTTTTTTTTAAGAATTTGACAAAAGATGACATACTTTTAATAAAGTTAGAGGAGTCAAATATTACCTCGTAATGGGAAGGCTACTTTTTGATAACATTTTGGATTATTGATTAGAAGGTGCTCCTAAAATTTTGAACGTGCTCCTAAATTTTTTAAGAGAAAAGAAAGAAAGCAAGCGTCGAGCCCTGTACAGATTTGGTGCAACATGTGAGTGAGCAAATAATGACAGAATTATACTCTAACTGGACACCTGTTTGTACACATGTTCATGTACACCCCCTACCCATCTAACTGGGCATCTGTTTGTACATCTGTTTATCCACCCCACCGATCCAAAGGAATTTTTGACCATTCTCTTATTGTTTGGGAATGTGTTTTTGAAGCGGGGGCATTGAAACTGTTCAAAAACTATGTGGTTTAAACTTTAAAATTGTGAAACGTTGTATCGGTTACATACATTTGAAGAAAAACATGTAGCGTATACAATATGAGCAATTAATGACTGTGTTTTCCAGAAAACAGTAAAAACAAGTCAAGACGAGCATTTTCTTGTTAAACGATTTTAGGAAAGGGTGAAACCACTAAAATAATTTTACAAAAAACTGTAAAATATCTAAAACAAACAAAAAAAATGTATCAGACACGTTCAATAAACAATACTGTCATGTAACACTTGGGAAGGAGTGAGGAGACGCAGGAAAATTCTTCAAATATGGAATTTAATCATCGACGGGCAAACACAGGAACTATGAAGACATTTAAACACAAGGGGAACTTCAGAAACACATGGATTGACGTTTAACAGCAGACAAAGAAACTAGGATTGGGAACACTATTTAAACACATGACTTGATGAGGGGAAGACCTGGAACTAATGACACAATGAACATTGAAAACACCTGCGAACAATACAAACTAAACGGGGACAGGAACTTGGACCAGAACGTCTTGAAATTGTGTAGTTTTGAAAAAAAAAAAAAAAGTGTATCTTTTAAGATATGTTCCCCCTGTGTGTTTAGTGTTTTAGTTTAAGGCACTATTCTGCAGATAAAAGTGGTTAGACATAATTATGACATTTTAAAAACACATCAGGAGCATCACTCTGAGTTACCTAAAATAATAAAAGAGAGACTAGTCATTGTGCAATATAGTTTATTTGTTGTTATTTCGACAAGGCTTAAGTTGTTTAACAGAAACACACACACACTAACAACAACAATAACAATAAAATGGAAATGGGCGTCTGAACAAAAGAATGCCCCTAACGAAGGAATATAACTGTCTAATTGTAATGTATGGTGTTACACTTCATAAAACAGGAAAAAGCTAGCATTAGCAGGGAAATCTGACTCTATGTTGCGATTGAACAGGACGTCATGTACATGAATACCTATTTAATTACAAATAGGTCTGATACCTTTATGAAAGAATCCACTAAACATTCTGAGATGGAGCGGAACTGAGATTCTCAGTTTCACGATCAGACGCGCATGTCTGGTAATATCTCATGAATATTCATGTGTGCTCCGCCCACGGAAACCGAATATCTGGTAATATCTCATGAATATTCATGTATGCTCCGCCCACGGAAACCGAATATCTCAGAAACCAAAAATCTCGTAACACCGGAACATACACGTGACAAATATAGCATACAGTAGTTGTGAGAATCTTGTAACATTACAATTTAAAAACTAGTTAGAGTTTGTTGCAAGCTTAAAGAAAAAAAGAAAAGAAAAAGAGCTGCGCATCTTACGGTGATCTAAAACAAAAAATTTATCAGTCACCCTCATTAAACAATGGCATACGATAGTTGTCAAAATATTGTAGCATTACAATTTCAAGTTAGTTTGTTACTGATACAAGTTAAAAAAGAAAAAGAACCGAGCATCTTACGCTGTTCCTTCACATACATCCTCACTCACCGCTGACAATACTCAGAATGAAGTTACGTCTGGGCCGGTCAAACCACACCCACTACTAGGGCTGCAACAAACGATTATTTTGATAATCGATTAATCTAACGATTATTATAACGATTAATCCGCTGATTAATCAGTAGACATTTTTGGATTATTCATCTTTTGCAATTAGTTAAAATATTGAGTTATACATATTCTAACAAATAAATTAAGGTAATCACTTTAGCTTTTGAAAGTCATATATAATTACAAATTTACAATTAATTTATACAAATAAATATTTTAGCACACAAAATGAGATGGCAGAGAAACTCTTATTCACCATTTAATTAGCTATATGAGAAAGTAGCTGAATGACATGTAGCGTCTGGACCACTCCAACACACAATATTGTATGTGTGTCTGTTAGACCAGTTTATGTGTGTATGTAGGATGTTAGACCAGTTTATGTGTTTATGTAGTATGTTAGACTAGTTTAAGTGTTTATGTAGTTAATAAAACCTTACTTGTATCACACTTGACGTGTTCAGTGTTTGCTCATAACCGGTAACGACTTTTTCAAAAGATAAAATCATGCAGATTTACGTTACAAGCTTATAGAATTGTACAGTAAGAAAGTTATTTCCCTTAACCAGGAAATTAACGTTCTTAGAATTGACAAGACAGTTGACCCTGAGTGGTCAGCTAAATATCTACAGTGGATCTAATATATGAATAGTTAATTATAACTAGTTATGTTTAATTATTCATATTTCCCCATGAGCTGATTCGCTACAGTAGCTGAATGACACATAATTCTGCCTAAAATCTCTTTTTGTAAGTCATATGGTATGAAACAAAATAAAGGTTAAGTGATAAGATGTTTTATTTTTGGATAAACTATTTTATTCACAACAATCAAAACAGTCATCAAAACAGTCCTGAGCTACATCAAACGTTGATCTCTGCTGTTACGTCCTGAGACGTATTTTGTTTTATGTGCTTTGTGGTGGTTTGTTTGTTTTTTCTCCTTGTCTACTGCTACCATTCGCATGCAGGTGATTGGGTCCACCTGTTGCTGATTTGCTGCCCATTTACCCCAGCTCCACTGATTGGCTGCCGCCAGGATAAAACCAGCACTGCCCCTCAACGAGGAGAGAGAGAGAGAGAGAGGGTTGCAGATTGTAACCTGTCACACGGACTGCTTTTCTCTGGCTCCAGATAACGTTGTCTGTTGTTATTAAGTGCTAACCATTGGTGCTACTGTGGGCTTAGTTGGAGACTCTTAAGTTTGTTTAGCATTTAAGTATTTTTGTAAGGAAACTTGTAGGGAGGTGGGTGCCTTTTTCTTTAATTGCTTTTCTCCTGGTTATTTGGATAGTTAAGGAGATAGGGAAGTTCATTTTGTTGTTCATTTTCTTTTGGTTTATGTATAGGTAAGTTATGGTTAAAATTATGCTGCTCAATGTGAAAGCATGCAGGTGATGGAGATTTACCGCTGATTAAAGAACCGGCTTTACTGATAAGATGCGCGTTAAATATCGCTTGCGATTAATCGTGCAGCCCTAGTTAAAATTGAGTTAGACATCTTTTGTTGGTTGTGTTGGCCTTTGCCCCCTCCTGAAGTTTGTTTCCTTATCTTTTTCATATGATTGAATAAAAAGTTAAATGTTTTCGTTTTGTTTGGAGGTGTGTTATTGGGGCTGGAGATAAGAGTTCCCTGTGCTTTCTCTCTCCAAAAATGTTACTGCTAGGACCATTACCTCTAGACAAAAAGGGCTAGCATGTAACAAGTGGGGGCTCGTCCGTTCAAGTGAAAGTTTACTGTGGTGTAATTGTAAGTATCTGCTCATTTCTT
>NW_015506747.1:103381-106901 GCF_001515645.1 Sinocyclocheilus grahami
GAAGTAGTTGATAGGGAAGCGACACGTGTTTTCTTACGCACTGGCAAAGGTGAGGCCCAGTCGAGTGTGCGTCGTAAGAGTGCGTTGAGTGATAAGCGAGCTTGTTTTTATTGTCTTGATCCCAGTCATTTAATTTCTGACTGTAAGGCATGGAAGCAAAAGAATCCCGCTTTCAAATCTAAAAGTGTTGCACTCATACACCCCGCATTGGCGGAAAACCACACAACCGCTCTGTCTTATCAGCCTTTTCTCCTGAATGGCTCAGTGTCTCACTCAGTTGATTCTGAGCGTAAACCAGTCACCATTTTGAGAGACACTGGGTCAGTTCAGTCATTTATTTTAGAGGAGTTATTGCCACCGTCTATCAAGACTTACTCCGGTACAGACGTGCTTATACGTGGAATTGGAATGCAGTGTATAAACGTTCCTCTTCACAATATCTACTTGAAGTCAGAACTTATAACAGGTACTGTAAAACTTGGTGTACGTTCTCAGCTACCTGTTGAGGGGGTGGGGGTTATTCTAGGGAATGACCTCGCAGGGGGCAAAGTTTTTCCCAGACCAATTGTGGTCCATAACCCTAGCGTGGGTGAGCAACCTGATCTAGCACGTCAGTTTCCTGCAGCTTTCCCTGCATGCGTTGTGACTCGTGCTCAATCGTCTAAATTCAGAGACCTGGTGGATCTCTGAATCATTTTTGGTGTCGCATGATGAATTTGTGGAAGATAAGATGCCAGTCGAGCCAGTTGTTGGCCCTAATGGTGAGTGCAGTTTCATGTCCTTTAAAGGTTGGTAAGGAGCAATTGGCTGCTGCTCAAAAATTAGACCCCTCATTGGTAAAATGCATTGAAGTTGCTGTTCCCCTTAGTCAAGTGTCCAAAGCTAAGGTAGCTTATTTCTGGGAAGATACGGTGCTCATGCGCAGGTGGAGGCGTGAAGCTCATGAGGATTCGCAAGAATTCCTCAATTGTATTGCCAGCTGGTTACAGAGAGCAGATGTTAAAACTGGCTCACGAACATGCGCTGTCAGGACACTTGGGTATCACAAAAACCTTTCACGGTACTTTTATTGGCCCGGATTAAAATCGGATGTATCTAACTTTTGTAGATCATGTCCTGTGTGTCAATTGGCCGGGAAAGCCAGCAAAAATATACCAGTTGCGCCTCTACAGCCAATACCCGTTATGAGAGAACCTTTTGAACGACTCCTTGTTGACTGTGTGGGTCCGGTGCCCAAATCTAAGTCAGGACACGAATACATTCTAACAATCATGTGTACCGCCACACGTTTCCCAGAAGCGATTCCTTTACGCTCCATTAAAGCCAAAATCGTCATTAAGGAGTTGGTGAAATTTTGCACTACTTTTGGTCTGCCCCGTGTTGTGCAAACTGACCAAGGGTCAAATTTTACATCCAAGGCATTTATACAGACCCTTGCTGAGTTAGGGGTCAAACACCAGCTCTCCAGCGCGTATCATCCCGAGTCGCAGGGCGCGCTTGAGAGATTTCATCAAACCCTTAAATCAATGTTGCGCTCCTATTGTGTAGGCCATGGGAAGGACTGGGCTGAGGGTCTTCCGTACCTTATGTTTGCTGTCTGTGAAGCAGAGCAAGAGTCTTGGGTTTAGTCCGGCTGATCTTGTTTACGGTCACACTGTGCGTGGCCCGTAGAAGTTACTTAGTGAACAATTATTAGCTAAAGTCTCCCCGCCTGTGACCATTCTTGACTATGTCAGCACTGTTCGTGAGCGTCTGTATAAGGCCTGTGAACTGGCTAGAGAACACGTGATTACAGCTCAGTCAAGAATGAAGACTCGCTACGATAAGAGAAGTGAATCGTAGTTTTCAACCTGGTGATAATGTTCTCCTTCTCTTACCTGATCCAGGTTCTGTGTTTCGTTCTACATTCAGGTCCATATGAAGTCAAAGAAAAGCTCAGTGACACAAATTATGTCATACATACTCCTGATCGACGTCGTAAGACCCGTGTATGTCACATAAATATGTTGACGCAATTTATTGTGCGCGGTGAGAAGCCCATTTCCTTCTCCGTTTCACCAGTTGCAGTGGCTACTGTTAATGAATTGCCCGAAGATGAGCCAGTTGAAAAAGTTACACAAGTTGCAGCTAAAAAGCTTCAAAACTCTGCCGTATTGAGTGATTTGCAGAGCTTTCTTGCACACCTGACAACAGAACAGAGTGAGCAAATTATTAAATTGGTTCATGAATTTCCTTCACTCTTTTTGGATGTGCCTGGTAGAACGACCATGTTGACACATGACATTGATGTAGGTGAATCTCATCCAGTCAAGCAACATCCTTATAGAGTAAACCCCAGGAAGCGTGACATAATGAGATCTGAGGTTGAGTATATGCTGCAGCACGGTCTAGCAGTGCCTAGTCAGAGTCCATGGAGTTCGCCTTGTTTGTTGGTGCCTAAACCCGACGGCTCCTATCGATTCTGTACCGACTATCGTAAGGTTAACGCCTTAACGAAACCTGACTCCTTTCCTCTGCCTCGGTTAGAAGATTGTGTTGACCGAGTAGGCTCTGCTAAATATGTCACCAAATTAGACCTGTTAAAGGGTTATTGGCAAGTGCCCTTAACTCCACGTGCATCTGAGATCTCCACGTTTGTCACTTCTGAATATTTCCTACAATATGAGGTTCTAGCTTTTGGTATGAGAAATGCACCTGCCACCTTCCAGCGCCTTATGCAGGTGGTCTTGTCAGATGTTCCGAATTGTGACGCGTACCTGGATGATGTAATCATCTATTCAAAATGGGAAGAGCACGTAAAGACTTTGGAGTTGGTATTCAGTCGCTTGGCTGCTGCCTCTTTAACCTTGAATCTTGTTAAATGTGAGATTGGTAAAGCTGTGGTCACATATTTGGGGAAACAAGTTGGCCAGGGTTTTGTTAAGCCCGTTGATGCTAAGGTTGCTGCCATACTTGAGTTTCCTACACCCCGTAATAAGCGTGATTTACGCCGGTTTTTAGGTATGACTGGGTACTACCGGGGATTTTGTTGTAACTTCTCCACTATTGTGTCTCCTCTTACTGACCTTCTCAGTACTACCAAGAGTTTTAAGTGGAGCACTGAGTGTGTTAATGCCTTTAAGGCTGCCAAAGATCTCCTTTGCCATGCCCCAGTGTTGTCTGCCCCTAATTTTGATTTGCCTTTTAAACTCCAAGTAGATGCCAGTGCTACCGGTGCTGGAGCAGTCCTGCTGCAGGAGGACTCCCGTGGAATTGACCATCCCATTTGCTTCAAGAAGTTCTCGAAATGCCAACAACGCTACAGTACGATTGAGGAGGAGGCCCTCGCCTTGCTGTTAGCTCTTCAGCATTTTGAGGTTTACTTAGGAAGCAGTGCTGTGCCTATCAACGTGTACACTGACCATAACCCCCTGATCTTTCTCTCCCGCATGTCCAACTCTAACCAACGTTTGATGCGCTGGGCCTTAATTGTCCAGGAGTATAACCTTAATCTCCAGTACATCCGTGGTAAAGACAATGT
>NW_015506747.1:107347-116097 GCF_001515645.1 Sinocyclocheilus grahami
TTTTGTTTGTTGTGTTGGCCTTTGCCCCCTCCTGAAGTTTGTTTCCTTTTATCTTTTTCTTATTATTGAATAAAGTTAAATGTTTTCTTTTTGTTTGGAGGTGTTATTGGGGCTGGAGATAAGAGTTCCCTGTGCTTTCTCTCTCCAAAAATGTTACTGCTAGGACCATTACCTCTAGACAAAAAGGGCTAGCATGTAACACTGCAAACCAAACTATTACTTTAATTAAACGTTTTTTTTTTAACCCCACTTATAAAAAGATTTTATCATTAGCTAGCTCCACACTGGAGAGCTGCGTTACAACAGAAAATCAAGTTGTAATTCTAACTGAAAGCAACACTGACTCACTGTTTTTTCATGTTTAATACTGTAAAGCTGCTTGATTTAAGGCTATCTATTGCCTAAAGTACTAAATAAATACACGTGACGTGACTGGAATTTACTGGAGTACTGAACTGCAGATCTTCTGCAAACATCCACATCGCTGTAATCAGATGCGTTTTAAAATCTCACACATTTTTGCTCACTCAGTGTATTTTTGATTTTACAGTGGGGTAATTTTGTTGCAGTAGCATGCAATAGCTTGATTTCAAAATGACAAGTAAGCAATCAGTAATAAAATTTCCCGAAACCATGGTACCTGTGTCGCAGATCCATCGTTTAAACCACGTTGGTTTGAGCTGTCGTTATGACCTTCTTCGATCTAATACCCGACTGGTGCCATGAGCATATACCGCCATCTACAGTAATTTGGTTTTATTTTCTCTTTTCTTTGACTCGAATTACGCTTTTGAAATGACGTTATGTAGGAGTGGAGTAATAACGCAACATTAATTTGTTCTGCAATAAATTATATATACACACACGGAGTTAAAAATGTGCTCTTTTCTGATCCCAATGTCTATAATTTCACAATTTCATATAAATACCATTACTTATTTAATATTGATAGGCTACTTAAGCACAATTGAAAAAAGATGGGTTTTTAAAAAACTGTGTACTCTTGTGGATACCTGTTGTTTATTTTGCTCAATTGTTTTTCCTGTTTCAGTCCCCTTGCAATTCAGCCATGTGTTAATGAAAATGACACGAAACCCCCACTTTTAAAAATATCGAATTGCAGTTCTTTTGGAGGAGGTGGAAAATAATAAAATCCAGCTATTTTCAAAGCTGAAAAACAGCATTACAAATGCTATATGAAATTAGTCTTTATGAATGTTTTAACAAAGATACTCACTTGACAAACTCCCCTTTTCTTCGCACAAACGAAACGATGGCTGCGTTCCAATCGGCATGATTAATGCTTTCAGAGGGAACTTATGGCACTTAGGGAGAATAATTGCGAGGGCCACGCTGCTATATAGTTTCAAACTGAATTTGTAATAAAAAGATCTAACACCATAACTTTAACTCTACCAAATCACTTAAAGTGGATGGTGAAATCTTCGAAAGGAATAGGGCACAGGGTCGATAACTCTGAATAGAACACACCCCACGTGCGGCGCAATCAATGACGTCGACACAGCAAACTAACAACAACCTATGCCTCTAAGAGCTGTCGTTCCAACGACACAAGTTTGTGATGCAGTTTGCGAATGTTCGTTTGAACAATGGTTTTGGGAAACACCGAATCGTTGAACTATGCTGGTAACGACAGAACTTGCGACCATATTTAGCTATGCTTTTGGGAAACGCATCCCAGGTAGGTCTAACAGTAAGGCTATTAAGAGATTTCGTTTTTTTTTTTACCAATTATCCAAATAATGTTTAGTCCTAGAAAGCTATTATTATCAGAACATGTGAGCATAACATAGCGGTTAGCAGATCAATGAATGAGAGGGCAGCGTTTCCAGAGTTGCCCATATACCACATCATGTTACAACACAGTAGGGCTTTTTTTTTTTTTTTTTGCTTGTTTGCAAAAAGAAACAATACTGTACTACATAGATGTTTCCTGTCGGCTCGATTTTTGAGTGGACTTTGCTGTTTCGATGAGCATGAACGGTAGATCCCTGTATTTCAGCCCCGACTTTTTTACGCCCTAGGGCCGGGCTTCAGGCCAATTTTTACATGCCATTTTAGACATCCATCAATTGGTGATGAAAAAAAATTGCCGCGCTAGTGGAAACAACACTAGACCGTGCTACCGCGACTGTCAAGAGCGACTCAACTGTGTTTAGTGTCCCGCCAGCAGCAGCATGTATGGTGCGTGCCGTCAGCGCAGCTGAACAGTTCTGTGTTCAAATGCATGCAATAGGCTTAAGCTTGCCGCAAAGCACCGGCAAAAGTAATTACCATGAATGGCAGGGGAGATTGTAAGGAGATATTTGAATTATTTACTAGTAAACTAGTGTTTTCTGAGTCGCTGTCGCAGGGATGAAGTTGCCGACCCTGACTCGCCAGCTCCTCATTAGACGTGCCTTTATAGATAAGTTTCCATTTTACGGATTATGATTATAATTAAAGAGTTTTTGTTTTTGATTTGTTTTATTTCGTTAAGTAGTAATTTAAAGCTTTCTAAAAATGTAATTATCATGTCTGTGAGCAGGGCCGGGTCTAGGGGGGGACAATGCCCACCCCCCCAAAATGTCCAGCCAAAAAAATAAAATAAATAAAAAATAAGCATTGAACACTTATTACTTGTACTATCTAAATAAGGATCAGTCACTTTGTTCAAAGGAAAAAAATGACAATTATGCACATAATGACATTTGAACTCATAGCCACAAAACCTTATTATAAATAATAATAAAAAGCTAACTGTAACATCCAAGCAGAAAACACAACAGTGCATTTCTGTTCAGTGAAGTATAAAATTGCCTTTATTACAATCACAATCACCTGCTTGCCTGTAAGCCTACTTAGTATATCCTATTTTAAATAAACTGTATACTGAATTTGTTTTTGTGAGAGTGTGTGTCTTCCTTCATTAGCCTTCATTGGCATGAACGGCTCGATCCTGTATTCAAATGAAGGCCCGCCTTCTGAAATACGAAATGTGCTGTGATTGGTTAACTGGGCCATTGTGTGTTATGTGATTGGTTAACTGGGCCAGTGTGTGCTGTGATTGGTTAGCTGGGCCAGTGTGTGCTGTGATTGGTTAGCTGGGCCAGTGTGTGCTGTGATTGGTTAGCTGGGCCAGTGTGTGTTGTGATTGGCAGCACTCGGCGCCTGGTCGGGAAATGTCACGCCCCTTACCATAGCTGCCTGCGAGCTTCAGTGTAAATATTGAGTCAATATCAAATCAATTTGAGCGTGATTTAAACCCGGATGATTGTAACCACTCTAAGTTAGTCTGCCTTGGGAAAGCTAGCATGTCTCTGACATAGTGATAACACTCGTTGCTAGGTTGGCCATATGCACCGTTCATACGGGACATGTCCCGGCCAGGATTTTAATATTGCCTAAAATATCCAGGTTTTGGCTGTTTGCACTGTGCAGGTCAATCATTGTGTGACATTCATGAGAGCTATAGAGAGCAGAGCAGACGGCTCCTTATGCTTTCGAATAGCTCTTGCACCTACTTTGGTGTCTTTTTTTTAATCTGTGCGCAACGAAGCTTCAAGTCAAACAAACGAACAAACACGTGTGCATATTTGCATCGTTTTAAACGTTCCCTGTAGATCTCACCATCTCACGCGCAGCCACACGATTGGTCGATTATATACAATACCTGCATGTTATTGGACAAACGTGTCCCGTATGATCGGTGCATATGGCCACCTTACTCGTTGCCTTCTCTAGTGCAGGTCAACCAGGTCTCGTCCCATTCGTCGGTCATCATCACAAATCCCGGAAAATATGCATTGTAGTCCAAAAGAGTTGTTCGTTGTAGTTTTTGAAAAGTGACAAAACCGAATTGGTGAAAAGTGAATTGGACTTTGAGCTTTGTAACTTTGCAGATCTTTTTTTATGCTCAAACAGCAACATTACAGACTAACTAAATTTGAAAAAGTGAAAAAGCATAATAGGACCCCTTTAAATGTTTTCTTTATAACGGTTATGGGAGGACGCTTAATTCACCGCGTTGCGTTCTTATTCTGTACCATTCTGCTTGCCTGTAGCCTACATATATTTTTTATTATCTGTATACAGGATTTGGTGTTCGTCCATTATAAGCCGCATTAAGAGTTTTCTTTATAATGGTTTTCTATAGTAAGAAAATGCTTGCAATTCAGCGCGTTGCCTTTATATTCTAGGCTCATCTGCTTGTTAAGTACATATTTTTAATAAACATACCGAAATTTGGGCTTTTTATATGATTGTCTTCGTCCATATAGCTAAGCCACATTAAGTGTTTTATTTAAGCTAACAGTTTTCTACGAGGGAGATGGCAATGCTTAATATGAAACTTTAACCGTTGCGCTCATTCTGGGCTATTGTTTGTCTGTAAATAGGCTATTTATAAATAAGCTGTGCTGCTCCTGCAGGACTTGCACGTCCATGTCTCTCAACGAACATTTCCGTCAGTAATTTCATTTACAAATTATATATAATTAATAATTATATATAATTTGTTGTACATATCCATTCATATGTGTAAATAGTAATAATAATAACAATAATAATAATAACGGAATAAGCAGGCTAATCAGCCAAAATTGTAATGTTTTTAATAAAGGTGTGTATTCTGTAGCCTAATGTTAACAGATAAATTAGATCTTGTTATTAAGAATTTTTGGGAGAATATAGGACAGAAGTCAAACATTTATGGCAAATTTATATCTTGTTCAATTATTTGACCGAACTGACAAATGACATGAAAAATTACATTAAAAATCACTGACTAAATGTAAAGGACACATCATTATATATAAAAAAAAAACATAACATAATTAAAGCGGTGTCATACTCGGAATTAGTGCTCTGCCTTTAACCCATCCAAAGTGCACACACACACAGCAGTGAACACACACCCGGAGCAGTGGGTGTGACTCGCTTGATTCGCTTAATATTGTCTACACACATATTTAACATTTCTGCACCCACACAGACACAAAATGCAAGACTGAAAATTGAGTAGCCTAAATAAAAGTAAACTATGAATATATTACCCCTAGAAAGTGCTGCCCTACCACAATTTCTGATTGCCCCCCCCAGTCCAGCGAGCCTAGTACCGGGCCTGTCTGTGCGGCATGTATTCGCTGAGTTTCGGTTCATTTTTGTGAAGCGCTCCTTGTCCAAGACGAGACGGCAGAAAGTGCATCATGTTTGATTTCTTTATTTTATAAAAGCACAACGTTTTGTTGATATTATCCTTTACAGTTATGAATGATGTATTACTCTTAACTTTATGAGCAAAAATTATGGTGTATCCACTGAAAAAAAAATGCAAGTGATCGCGCTGGCGGCTCCATGTCCTGCAAAGCGGCTTCAGCTTCCACTCTCCGCGCAAACTATTGGATATAGCGCACATTTATCTAGGTTTAACGATTAAACATCGTTATATGCTTGAACTGTTTTATATTTTATTTTAGGCAAGCCATGATGATTTGAGAAGGCTAAATTGATCAAACATAGCTCACTGTCTGCCGCTGACCGCTTGGTCCTTACTTTAAACAACAAAACTTTAACGAACAAAAAATGCTTTTCTAAATTAACTTAATAAAAAAAAACGAAACAAAATATAATAACTTTGCCATTACATACAAAACTGAACTATTTTAATAGCTGAAATAGTAAGCTGTTTTGGGAGAAGGGGGGAAAAAGACGGGCTCGGGGCGGTAATTCTTATAAGCTGTCGGACACGGGCCGGGCTATAGGGCCTGAGCGTCTCGGGCCAGGGCCGGGCTAGGGCCTAAATTCGAGGCCCGTGCAGGGCTGTAATGAGTGGAGCACTGAGCGGAGCACACACATATTGAGCGGGAAAATATGCAGAGCCTCACACCACGTGAAAGTGAAACCTGAGCGGTGAACTCATTTTCAGCAGCCGGAATTTCGGTGCATCTCTATTGGCGACATCAGAAATGGATATTATATAATAGATGCATTTTTGAACATTTTAGCAATTTACAAATATACATATAAATTTATATATTTTTTTTACACGGCACCCCGGTTGGGAAATTAGGTCATATGAGATCAAACGACTACACGACAACAAAAATATTTGTCGACAATCAGGGATGGATTATGGTGAGACAGCCAATCCTACAGTGTTTCCTCTACATTCCCAGTGTCCCCAGGGCCGCATTAACCATTGGGCTACGCGGGGCTGAGGCCCCGGGGCCCGAGCAAGGAGGGGGCTCGTGATTGGCTGTGGAATAGATCAAAGCCCCACCATGCCCCTCACTTTTTACCGCTATTATTTAGTGGAGTTTTCCATAAATTCCATGCATTACCATTAGAGATTAAAACGTCACATTTGAATTTGTTTTACCAGTCAAATGCATGTATTATATATTTTACTTTTGAACAAACTGTGCACGTAGCATATCTGGTGATCACTGCGCCTAATGTCTGCATTCACCTCTCTTCACTTCATTCTGGTGTAATCTAGAAACAGTCATGCAAAGAACAATCTTCGATAAGTAAAAATGTCAACTATTCTAAAAAAAAAGAAAAAATGAGGAGAGAGGGGATAACATGAGTTAATCACTAAAATCCACAGCTAGTTTATTTTACTAAAGCTGATGATGGAGTGGGAGTTGTGGAACAGCAAATGGACAGGGCATATGGAGCAGATAAAAACAGCGTCATCATCCCCACAGATTTTAGGTTAGTTTGATTATTAACTTGATAGATGTATAGTGCTTTTTGTGTTTGAACAAACTCTATAGGGCTAGTAGCTATATTCGCTTATGGGTTGAGAAAATCATTTTGCGCGTCATGATGTAAGCTTTTCATTTAAACGCATTTTAAGCATTTTGGATTAAAAATGAATTTAACTGTTCAGGGACATTAAGCAGTGGGGCAGAATTCATTTTGGCAAATGCGCGCGTTAAGACGGTTTCTGATAGAGCGGCCGCACTTGCTTGTACAGCGTCTGACTAAACTAAGAGTTATTTTTCGCACCTTTAAACGTTCGAATACACATAGTTATGTGTCAAAATGCCTGTCTCCTCGTCAACAGTTATTTGTGTCTTAAATGAACGTTAATAGTTAAAGATAAATCGACATGCCTGATTGCTTAGTTAGCAACGTAAGTGCTTAAATCACACCCCATAGAACGTCGCCTCACAAGACGCCTGATACATACGTCGTATTTATGTACGTCGCCTTAAAATGCCTGATACATAGCCTATGTTGTGCCCATGTATGTCGCCTTTAAAACCATTTAAATATTTGCATTAGATGTAGGCTGTTGCTTTCATTGTAATTAGTTAACTTATTCCCACAAGGGACAATACTGCGTAACAATTATATTTCATGTTTATATATATATATATATATATGTTGTGTTACATTAGTGTTGAAGTTAAGTTAAATTAAACATGTTTTGAACATTAAAGGGATGCTGTTTTACTTGGACACTGTATAGCCCAAAATCCCATGCACATTTTTTCTTTCTTCATTGTTTTTCACGTGATCTCACCTTAATTTTCTTTAGGATGATGTGGAGAACAGGTTATTCTGAGCAAACATGCTTAGTTGTATTTATATAGTTTATCTTTTTAAGCAAATAAGAGGTTACAAATGTATTACCAGTAAAAAAAAAAAAAGGTGATGGGAGTAATTATAGTTTCTTTAATTTGTTACAACAAAGGCATGCTAACATGGTAGAGGGGCAATTAAGAAAACTTTTTCTTAGCAATTCACATTTCCTAAATTTGAGCAAGTAGGCTATTGCTTTGAAAATAACAATCAAATCAAATCTTCACTAGGATTAAATGGATTCCTCCCGTCTGTTCCTTCTAATCACATCCTGCGCAAATTTCTGTACACTGTAATATTTTCTTCCACTATTATGCATGTCCCACCTGACCTGCCATTTCTTCATCATTTCATTTTTGATCATTGCCTTAACAACTTCTTTACCAAAGGGAATGTTTATAACATCCAGGATGTTTCGCGCCAGCACTGCACATTATGTCTCCCTCATCAACACCTGATTCAACTCATCAGCTCATTAGAGACTGCAAGACCTAAAATGGGTGTATGTCAGATAATGCCGAGTTCGCCCCAGCCAACATGTATATGTGGGCCCCACATGGTTTATGCTGGGTCTACATGGGTACTAAGTGGGCATGGTCCCAAAATGGGCATCTTATCTGGGGCCCACTTGGGTCAGCTAAGTAGGTCCCACATTGGCAAAAACAGATGGGCTCCCTATGTGGGTCCTAGTTGGGTCACAAATGGGAAATGAGTGCATGGGCTCTAAATGGGCAACACAAATGGGGCCCATATGGGTTTAACGAATGGGTTAGACATGGGCAAATACAATTAATCCCATATAGGCTGCCTACACAGGCCCAAGGTAGTACCCACATAGGCAACCTCTATATGGGTTCTGAATGGGGAAACACATATGGGGCCCTCTTGGCCAAACCATACTGGCTCGACATGGGCAAACACAACCATTCCCATATAGGCTGCCTACACTGGCCCAAGGTAGTACCCACATAGGCTACCTCTATATGGTTTCTGAATGGGGAAACACATATGGGGCCCTCTTGGCCAAACCATACTGGCTCGACATGGGCAAACACAACCATTCCCATATAGGCTGCCTACACTGGCCCAAGGTAGTACCCACATAGGCTACCTCTATATGGTTTCTGAATGGGGAAACACATATGGGGCCCTCTTGG